>NW_028255603.1:0-1000 GCF_964263255.1 Lissotriton vulgaris | reverse complement strand
AAAAGTTAACGATGTTCTGAACATTGATTGGCAATCTCAGACACGATCAACCAGGGAAATTGGCTTAGTAGGGTCAGTTTCAGGTGAAGGAGTCAGGTCCTTACAGTTCACCTTAGAGTCAAGAAAGGACCTTGTTAATGTATACGTGTACGAAAAGGCCAGGCCGCTTTATTCGTTCAACCACATTCATCGGCCTACGTGATGGCAACACAAGATGGAGGCACGGACAAAATGGATCCCATATTCGAGACAAAGTTCCTGAATACGTAATGAACTCGCTAGTTAACGTGACGAATTCACTCCATACAAGCCGAACTTACTAAATACGGTACAACATCACCAAATTCGTGACGGAACCATAACCTCACGGGACAAGATAGGATTTACAGAACCTTAAGGTGAGGTCTATGAATTCAGTTCACCTTCTTTTCCTGTCAATGCCTTCACCATCTGTGAAACCTGGTATAACAAATGTAGTGCCAATGATATCAAAGGGTAAGCCAAAGAGAGCCGCCACTGCTCCTGTCTGCCCTTTATTCACACCCATAAAGATTTTTAGTTAAAGTCACCTATTTATTAAATACATTCCAATGCATCAACACATCTGATTGAGCCACAACTTTTTAGACGTTTAAAACAAGCCACTTACTGTTGCAAGGTTGAAAGTTGGCAATTGAGTTGTGAGTGCAAGATGCCTGCTTAGGTATTTGTCCGTTTCAAACATATATATTCTTATGCATCTGTGTATCTTCAATTGATTGCCTTTGTCTGTACATGTTGTCAAGTAGCTCACACATTGCCTGTGTTCTGACTATAGCCCAGTTCCTCCTCCTGATTTTGATATGCTCAAACTTGTGTAAAAAAGGTTTAGTGAGATAACAAATGGTTAAAAGAATTACACCTCCTAGGAAACAAATTTGCACTGGAGTAATCTCACGTAATTTCTGGCATTTCGAGTAATGATTGCTATGCACAGAGATTACATCTTGTTCCTCAATTG
>NW_028255602.1:0-53142 GCF_964263255.1 Lissotriton vulgaris | reverse complement strand
CCTAGGGTGGTGTGGAGTGCAAAAAAACTGATGGATTTAGGCCCAGATCTTTGTACTGGGGTGAATGTAAAACATTGTTCTGCATTCTGTCCATCAACTGTGTTTTTTGCAATTTTCACCCGAGTGGGCTGGGTATGCTCAGACGTGAGTCCCAGGCTCTCCACATCACTGGAGTCAAGCTATCCAGGCTGAAGAAGGCTGATAGCCAGAAACAGGTCCTTGGATGCTTGATTCCGGTCTAGGAAAGACACGGCTTGGTAGTTCGGGCTGGACTGTTCCCATGAGGCACAGGGTCAAGGCTGATTTGCATATAGCCTTTGTCTGACCTAGGGTGGTGTGGAGTGCAAAACAACGATGGATTTAGGCCCAGATCTTTGTACTGGGGTGAATGTAAGACTTTGTTCTGCATTCTGTCCATCAACTGTGTTTTTTGCAATTTTCACCCCGAGTGGGCTGGGTATGCTCAGACGTGAGTCCCAGGCTCTCCACATCACTGGAGTCAAGCTATCCAGGCTGAAGAAGGCTGATATCCAGAAACCGGTCCTTGGATGCTTGATTCTGGTCTAGGAAAGACATGGCTTGGTAGTTCGGCTGGACTGTTCCCATGAGGCACAGGGTCAAGGCTGATTTGCATATAGCCATTGTCTGACCTAGGGTGGTGTGGAGTGCAAAAAAACGATGGATTTAGGCCCAGATCTTTGTACTGGGGTGAATGTAAGACATTGTTCTGCATTCTGTCCATCAACTGTGTTTTTTGCAATTTTCACCCCAAGTGGGCTGGGTATGCTCAGACGTGAGTCCCAGGCTCTCCACATCACTGGAGTTAAGCTATCCAGGCTGAAGAAGGCTGATAGCCAGAAACCGGTCCTTGGATGCTTGATTCTGGTCTAGGAAAGACATGGCTTGGTAGTTCGGCTGGACTGTTCCCATGAGGCACAGGGTCAAGGCTGATTTGCATATAGCCATTGTCTGACCTAGGGTGGTGTGGAGTGCAAAAAAACGATGGATTTAGGCCCAGATCTTTGTACTGGGGTGAATGTAAGACATTGTTCTGCATTCTGTCCATCAACTGTGTTTTTTGCAATTTTCACCCCAAGTGGGCTGGGTATGCTCAGACGTGAGTCCCAGGCTCTCCACATCACTGGAGTTAAGCTATCCAGGCTGAAGAAGGCTGATAGCCAGAAACCGGTCCTTGGATGCTTGATTCCGGTCTAGGAAAGACATGGCTTGGTAGTTCGGGCTGGACTGTTCCCATGAGGCACAGGGTCAAGGCTGATGGTGTGGAGTGCAAAAAAACGATGGATTTAGGCCCAGATCTTTGTACTGGGGTGAATGTAAGACATTGTTCTGCATTCTGTCCATCAACTGTGTTTTTTGCAATTCTCTCCAGAGAAGCTCTTGTGCAGGTCACCCTGGGGCTAGTCCTGTCCTGCATCAACTATGCGAACTCCCTATATGTGGGCATACCAGCATATCAATCACAACGCCTCCAACTCATCCAGAATCAGGCAGCCAGGTTGATCTATGGTCTGCCAAAATCCACCCACACCAAGCCTCTCCTTAAGAACCTTCATTGGCTCCCAGTTGCCCAGCGCAGCCTCTTCAAACTTGGCTGCCTAATTCACAAAGCCCTTTCGTCTCAGGGGCCCTCTTTCATCTCCTCCCTCTTACATCGATATGTTCCCCAACGTGCTCTTTGCTCCTCCAACTACAATTTTCTCACCCCCTGCTCCTTCAGGCGTAAGAAACATGGAGGCCTGCGATTCTCCACCCAGGCTCCTCTCCTTTGGAACTCCCTCCCCCCTGCACTCCGCCTTCTTCCTTCCTACGCTCACTTCAGAAAATCACTTAAAACCTGGCTTTTCTCGTTAGCTCACAACTAGTTCGCCCGTTATGTACCGCACAGCCCTCCCACTCTAGCGCCAAGAAACCGTAGGTAAACGTGCGCTTTACAAGTCCCATTTATCATATCATATCATATCAACACCCTCACCCTCAGACCCCCTCACCCTCACTCACCCTCACCCTCACTCACCCTCACCCACACACCCCCTCATTCTCACAAACCCTCACTCACCCTCACATGCTCACCCTCACAACCCCTCACCCTCACATCCCCTCACCCTCACAACCCTTTCACCCTCACACACCCTCACTAACCCCCACACACCCTCTCACCCTCTAACACCCTGACTCACCCTCACATCCCCTCACCCTCACTCACCCTCTCACCCTCACACACCCTCTCACGCTCACACACCCTCACACCCCCCCACACCCCCTCACACCCTCACCCTCACACACCCTCACCCTTACACACCCACCCTCACTCACCCTCACCCTCACACCCCCTCACCGTCACAACCCTCTCACCTCACACAACCTCACTCAGCCTCACACCCTCACCCACACACCCCCTCATACTCACACACCCTCACACGCTCACCACACCCCCTCACCCTAACACCCCTCACCCTCACAACCCTCTCACCCTCAAACATCCTCACACCCTCACCCACACGGACCCTCTCACCCACACCCTCACACACCCTCACTCACCCTCACACCCCCTCACCCACACACCCTCTCACCCTCACAGACCCTCTCACCCACACCCTCACCCACCCTCACTCACCCTCACACACCCTCTTCCACCCTCACACACCCTCACTCGCCATCACACACCCTCTCACCCCAACACACCCTCTTACCCTCACACCCCCCAACCTCACACCCCCTCACCCTCACACCCTCACACCCTCACCCCCTTACCCTCACACCCCTCACCCACCCCTCACACTCACACACCCTCACCCTCACACACCCTCTCACCCTCACACACTCACCCTCACACCCCTCACCCCCTCACCCTCACATCCCCTACCCTCACACACCCTCTCCCACCCTTACTCACCCTCACACACCCTCTCCCACCCTTACACACCCTCACTCACCCTCACACACCCTCTCACCCTCACACACCCTCTTAACATCACATACCCTCACACCCACTCAACCTTACACCCCCTCACCTGCACACCCCTCAGCCTCACACCCTCAGCCTCACACCCTCACTCTCACACCCTCACACCCCTCACACCCCTCACCCTCACACCCCCTCACCCTCACACCCCCTCACCCTTACCCTTACACCCCTCACCCTATCACCCCCTCATCCTCACACACACTCACCCTCACACACCCTCCCTCACCCTCACACACCCTCACACACCCTCACCCTCACATCCACCCTCACTCACCCTCACACCCCCTAACCCCCTCACAATCACAACCCTCTCACCCTCACACACCCTCACTCACCCTCACCCCCTCACCCTCACACACCCTCACCCTCACACAACCTGACCCTCACAGCCCCTCACCCTCACAACCCTCTCATCCTCACACACCCTCACTCACCCCTTCACCCACACCCCCCTCACCCTCACACACCCTCTCACCCACACACCCTCACTCACCCTCACACACCCTCTCACACCCTCACACACCTTCACTCACCCTTACAAACCCTCACACACCCTCTCACCCCCACACACCCTATCACCCTCACACCCCCTCAGCCTCACACCCTTCACCCTCACACCCCCACACCCCTCACCCTCTCACCCCCTCACACATCCCCTCACCCCCCCCACACACCCCTCATCCTCACCCCCCTCATCCTCAAACACCCTCACTCTCACACACCCTTACACCCTCACACCCCCTCTCACCCTCACAAACCCTCACCCTCACACACCCTCACCCTCTCTCCCTCACACCCCCTCACCCTAACACCTTCACCCACAACCTCACACCCCCTCACACCCCCTCACTCTCACCCTCACACCCCCTCACCCTCACTTACCCTCACACCCCCTCACTCTCACCCACCCTCACCCTCACACCCCCTCACCCTCACACCACCTCACCCTCACACACCCTCTCACCCTCACCCACACTCTCATACTCACTCACCCTCACACACCATCACACACCCTCCCCTCACACACTCACCCTCGCCCTTACACCCCCTGTTGGACCTGGCCCTCCCTTCAAGGCTAACCCCTGAACTTTGCGACGCCATTATCCTTTTCTCAAACCTATTTGGGTTCCTTTTCTATATATCAGGCACCCCTATGGTCGGCCCTTGGGCAGGGGGTTGGTAGCAGGTAGGTCCTGCCCTGGTGTGGGTGGCATGAAATGAAATGAAATGAAAATGGATTTTATAAAGCGCAAATAGCTGCCCTAAGGCGTCCAAGCGCTGAGACCGAGGTGCTGCCTACAGAGGTCCATGGGCCGAGGGAGAGCTCTATTTATTAAACAGGAACGTTTTTAATTGTTTACGAAAGGAGGGCAGATCAAAATTAGATCTCAGATAAAGCGGAAGGGCATTCCACATTTTGGCCACGTTAAAGGAGAACGAGCGGCCTCCTGATCTTGATCTCCTGATCTTGGGAACTATGGCTAGAAAAGTATGAGATGAGCGCAATTGTTTGCTGGGATGATATGGTGTAATTAGAGATTGATTGATCACTGGGCCTGTTTCCCAGAAGGCCTGGTGGGCAATACACAAAGATTTAAAATTAATTCTCTCCCTAACAGGAAGCCAATGCAGGCTTTTCAGCCCAGGCTTGGCTGAGAGCCTGCGGGGTAGCTGCAGAAGTGTGCGCACTGCGCAGTTTTGAATTATCTGTAGTTTACGCAAGGTGAATTCTGGGGCTCCTAAATACAGAGCATTGCCAAAATCTAGGCGAGATTGAATCGGGCCTTGAATCACAATCTGCCTAGCCTCAAAGGGTAGCAGGGGGAGAATCTACTTATGGAGTCTAAGGAGACCAAAACAAGTAGCAGATAGCCTGGTTGCCTGGCTGTCGAACGTTAGGGACCTGTCTAGCCAGATTCCAAGACTCTTAATGATGTCCTTAGGAGCTGGTGGCGAACCTAGACAGGGGGGCCAGATGGAACAGATTGAGACTGGAGCGGATCGACCCAGTAGCATAAGCTCTGTTTTATCTCCATTGAGCTTAAGACATGACAAAGTCATCCAGTTTTTCACTTTCTCCAGACAGCCTGCCAAATCCACCTCTGCTGATGAGCCGTCTCCCTGCGCCAGGGAGACTACCAGCTGAGTATCATTCGCATAGGTAATGATCTTAATACCATATGGACGGAGGATCTCAGCCAGTGGTCTCATATAGACGTTAAACAATGTCGGGCTTAGGGATGAGCCCTAGGGACTCCACAGCCCAGGGGTTTGCTAGAGGAGATGGTATCTTCTTCATAAACTTGAAAGGTTCTGTCACTCAAGAAAGATTTAAACCATGCTAGCGCTTTGCCTGTGATTCCTACATTAAGGAGACGCTGCAATAAAATTTTGTGATTCACCGTATCAAATGCAGCGCTTAGATCGAGGAGGATGACTGCCACCGATCCCCCTCGATCCAAGATCTCTCTAGTTTCCTCCATCACTGCAAGCAGGGCGATTTCTGTCCCATGCTTAGAGCGAAAGCCCGTCTGAGTAGGGTCAAGCATATGGTTACTCTCGGGAAAAGGTGTTAGAAGGCCGTTTATATATTTCTCGAGGATTTTGCTGACCCAGGGGAGCAGTGAAATGGGGCGATAGTTGTTAAAGTTGTTAATGTCCAAATTTTTTTTTTTTTTTTTTTAAGAGTGCCCGCACCATGACCTGTTTCCACATAGGTGGGACAGTACTTGTGGAGATGGAGGCATTAAGAACGTCCAGCATAGTGGGAATACTGGTGTGAGTGACAGTGGCTAGTATGCGGGGAGGAGCAGGGTCACAGGGAGAGCCCGATTTCACTTGCATCATTAGGGGGGCAAGTGATTCTGAGTTTAACAAGGGGAACTCATCTAGTGTGGGTGGAGAGTGACAGGTAGTTTCCTGAGAAGGTGAAGATGGCGATTCCGCATGGATGTTCAAATCCACTTCCGGGAATGATGAGTAAATTAGGTAAATTTTTTGAAAGAAAAACTCCACCAGATCATCACAACGAGATTGCAGGTCGTAGTTGGTTAAAGAAAGTTGAGGGAGCTTGGTGAGGTTTTTCACAATTTGATAGATCTCTCTGGAATTGGAGTTGGCTTCGGAGATTTTTCTAGTATAGTATGTGGATTGAGCAGTCTTTATCTCCTGTTTATAGGCTCTAATCGCCTCTCTATAAATAATTTTGTCCGGTGCGGCGTACCCCAGACGCCATTTTCTTTCCAGTCTTTTACACTGGCATTTCTTCTCCCTGAGCTCAGCCGAGTACCAGGGAGCAGTATTCCTAGATCTTTTCAGGGTGGTTTTTTGAATAGGAAGTGTGGAGTTGAGAGAGTTCAATATCCAGTTGTTGAAATTGTCATTGGCTGCCGAGGGTTCCTGACTGATTGGCAATTTTGACATTTCTAAATCATGAGCCCATTGATCTGGTGACAGTTTGGACCAATTTCGTGCTTCCCGTAATCCGGGTGTTAAGGCAGGGAGTGTATGAGTCTCCCAAATAAGGGAAATCAGCGAATGATCCGTCCAGGGGAGAAAGATAGGGGAGTCCACCTTTAGGTTGGGGCAGTTACTGAACACTGGGTCTAACAGATGGCCTTTAATATGCGTGGAAGATGGAACAAGCTGGTCCATCTGTAGTGCGGAGAGACCGGCTATCAACTCTAAGGCGATGTGGTCAGATGTACTATCGAAGTGAATGTTAAAATCACCCAGCAACATAAAGTTGGAGGGGATAGATGCTAGATCAGCAACAGCGGGGGGAAGGGACAAATGAAACTGTTTTACAGGCCCCGGGGGGCGATAGATAAGCACCCCAGAAAACCTAATATTCGGGGAAAACTCTAAAGAGAAAGACATGCTTTCGCAGTCTAAAATGGGGTCGGGGGTACAGCGGCAGGTATAGTGGTCTCTAGAAATAACTGCCAAACCGCCTCCCTTCCCATTGGGTTGATCTTTTCTTACAAATTGATAACCATGTGGGAGAGCCTGCGCTAAATCAGGCTCCGAGAACAAGGTTAACCAGGTTTCAGTAAGAAAAATTGCATCCGGTTTAAATTCATCCAACAATAATGCAATTTCTGTGCGATGTTTAGGTAAGGACCTGCAGTTAAGAAGATACATTTTGAGTGACTGCTGCTTTTCAGCAAGGGGCGTGGTATTGAGCTTAGCGTAACATTGTGAGCAATGCATGGGCAGATCTAAGGGATGGTAAAGATGGTGACATATCGCTTTGACCTGTGTTTTCAAGCTATGCAGTGAGTTTGAGCTATAGCGTCTGATATTCCCAGAAAAAGAGACAGGGGTTGTGGCCCCTGGCCCCGGCCGGTCACGGACGGACGCAGACGGGCTCGCAGACGGCGCGCCCACTGTGCCCGCCCGCTCCGCCGTTGGGGAAAGGTGAACATTTATACGAGCGGAGGAGGGCGGGAGGCAGCCAACAGCTAGACCGCTACCCCTGCCGTCCACCCAAGATGGCGTCCACCCCTCTCTCGCGCCAGCACCTGATCGGCTGTGCAGGGAGCAGGGTTTCAAGAAGCGGCGTGGGCGAGGTAGGAACAGTGTGTTAGAAATGGGATCCCTGGCTGGCCACGGATAGCACCAAAGTCAGTCAGAGACTGTTTGTATTGTTTAAAAGACTATGGTCTAAATAAACAAGTTTCTCTCTCTCTCTCTCTCAGTCAGAGACCACCATTCCCAGTCAGGGCAAGGAAGTTACACGCCAAGATAACCCCTGCTCACCCCCTTGGTAGTGTGACACGAGCAGTAAGGCTTACCCCGGAGGCAATGTAAGTTAAGTATTTGCGCACACACCCACCAGCAACAACATCCCAGGCCCCCCACAAAAGGAACTCAACACAAGGTATATGTAAAAATAGCATTTGTATTATACCAAAACACATTAGATAGTAAACACACTTTACAATGTGCCAGAGGCATGGGCAGAATTTACAGGGGATATGTACAGGACAGGGCCACATGGACCACTGTCAGGAATATGCACTTTTAGGTTTAGAATAATAATCACTGTAGCACAAAATAGAACATAAAGCACACAACCAGTAACCACTGGTAAGAGGTAAGTACCACCTACGCAACCCTAACCACCTTAGGAGAATGTCACGCAGGGAACCAGGGCCTCACTAGCAACACCTGCACTAGGAGGAAACAACCACCTAAGTATCACCATACATTTAGGGGTAAAGACATAGGAATATTACACATGATGCATCACAACATTCAGAGGTGTAGGGAAGGAAAACACATGATGCATACACATACATTCAGCGGTGTAAGAACAAGGCACATGACGCATTAAAAACACATTCAGAGGTGCAGCAAAGAACAATTCGCAGAAATCACATTAGCACAGAACTTACATCCAAGTCCAGGTTGCGCCACTGCGCCAAAACCTAAATGTAGCAGCTGCCCACTACTTGCTGGGCAGCTGAGGACAGGGACAGAACAGGGCCTAAACGCTGCAGCTGGCACTAAGTGCTCCGCAGCAGGGGAAGGCCAGGGTAGGAATGAAGGAGTGCGACTCACTCCTTAGTCCAAAGAACATGTGTCCCTAATAGAAAGAAACCTAAATGGTGTAGCTGCCCACTACTTGCTGGGCAGCTGAGAATCAAGAACTGCGACAGGGCCCTCACTGGCCCTTTGAACCAAAACTGCACCAAAACGTTGGAGCCCTCTAGGCTCTGGAACAAATGGGCCCCAGGGTGGAGCCACGGGGCTCAGCACGGGCTTCTGTGGGGCGGGGGAGGCACCTAGACTCCTTAAACAAACAATATGCCCCCAAATGAGGACCTTGCCCCTTCTCGGTGGAGCACACGGGCTCCTAGGAATACTGGGGGTGACAACAGGCCCATCAGGGACAACACGGGGCCTGGGGGGCCCCCACGGGGGCCCTCTGCATGAAAGAATTGCCCAGTCGTTGGAGCCACGCACAGGCTCTAAACGTAGAAGCTGTGGGCCACGGGGGTTCGGGAAACAACTGTGCCAACTGTTGGAGCGGCCCTCTAGCTGGCGGGGCCGCTCTGGAGACTCACATCACCGGATAGGCACAGGGGGCGGGCTGACAATAGGCCCCGACATCACCCCCTCCACCCACCTCTACACACTAAGCATGGGCCCCTCCAGGCCCAAGTAATCCCATGAGGCGGAGCGTCTCGGGAGAGTGCCTGGGCTCAACTTCACCCCCCAGCCCTTCGAAACTCACCGGGCTGGTTGCTGGGGATCGGGCTCCTATCTGCGGCAGTCTCGTCTTGTCGCGGCACAAGGGGGGCGGGACTTTACTTCTGGGTTGTCTTCGGTCTCCCTCTCCACCCGGGAGACCGGATAAGGTGGGACAAAGGCTTCTCCTCTGCCCTGGCGGCTCAGGGGCTCTCCACAGCTCACAGGAGCCCCGGGCCGCGAGAGGACTTTTCCTCTCTTTTCTCGGGTGCTCGAGAAGGCGGGGTGGGCTCCCGACTTCCTTTCTTTTTTTTAACAACTCCCGGCCGCATTCTTCCATCCCGCTGGCCCCGCCCACAACCAGGCGGGCCGCGGTTTGCAGCGGCAGGGCGGCAAGAGGGGTAGGCTCCCTCGAGCACCCAAATCAATCAAGTAGTGGCCATACTCGGGGTGGGCACCCGACCTATACATATAAAAAATGAGCGGGAGGCACCTGCGATAATAATGAAATAAGCGGGGTCAATTCAAATAACCAGCTTAATGCAGGGTGGGCTCCAGCGAGGGGCGCAAAAAAAAGGGCAGGAGTGCTTCCCACGGGGAAAATGCCAGCGCTCTGCCCAGGGATAGAAATAAAGCGCTCACGAGGCACTTGGGGGGCACAGAAAGCACCAAAGGCCCCTGTAATCACCCCTCCAGCAAGAAGGGTCCCAGGAACACAGCCCCCATGGGTGAAGAGGGTGTGTAAAAGGTCCCAGGAAAAAGAAAGGATCCTGGGGCAAGGAAAAACCCCATAGTCATTCCAGACCAGGCAGAGGGGTCCGCCAGAAGTCCTCCAAGATCCAGGGCATCCAGGGTCTGGGCAGGGCCCGGGGAGGCAAGCCTTCCCCTGGGCGTAAGCAGCAGCACGCCCCTGGTAGATTCCAGTCAGAAACAAGAACATTTTGTAAGGAGACACAGCCCCTTTTTATACAGTCAAAACCTTTTTCTCAGGCTGCATGGTGGGGGAAAAACCAGTCGCAGCTGGTTTTGGAGTACTTTGTTTTCCTCAGCCACCCTTTACATTCACCAGGCAGGCTAGGGTCATCAGTCGCACCACAGGGGGCGGAGCCAGCATTGTGTGGGGAAAGCCCAGCCCTATTCAGGCCCCAGGTGCACCACTCTCTCACATCACACATGCTAATCTCAACACTCACCACCGGGGCAGACACATGGAGACTGGCACACCAGCCAGCTCCAGCCAATCACAAGCCAGCACATTCATTGCACAGACAGGCACACTTCTAGAAGTGGCACTTCCTTACTAGACACATTCATGCCGCACATATCATTGTGCAGCATTCAATCACATGAGTCCGCACATACCAAACTCGAGCCTGCACACCCCACGCATCAGGAACTACCAGGGACACACACATTCCCCATGCATTCCTAAGGGAGGGCAGGCCAACATTACTCCACGCACTCAGAGTGCGCACACACTTTCCACTGGGACACAGTGAAAGTGCGCAGAAACCTAAAATCACTATCACCAGGTCACCATTACAAGCAAAAAGTTTAGGGGTGAACCTGCCAGGAGGGCCAAGTCCAACACAGTGACTAAAGTGCAATATTTAAAAGTAAGCCCACAATGACAAACGCAATTTTAATAAGTTCATCAGCCGTATATTTGCACAATTTAAAAAAGATATCCTATGAGCCTCAAAGCCCCCGGCTTTCCGCCTCAGGGGTAGTTTAGCACACTAAATCCATGACCTCGTAATACTTACAGCCATCTTCATTTTTGAGTAGCTTTTGATTATTACCTCTTATTATTTATCTGACCCAAGGAACCTGGTGGAAATAGCAGACTAGCATCTCAGCATTCACATTGATTAGTGCATTCTCGAGGATGGAGGATTTCTACTGTCTGAGTGGGGAAGTAATACTCTTAGGAAGTGGTAGTCTCCTCGTCCACTCGAGCTGGGGGTGGCTGCCAAAATGTGTATTCCCCTTCTGGAGCTCATGACAGGGCCTGGGGAAACATCTACCGCTTTGCCTTCAACATTTTGTTCAGTCTCATGTCTATTGGTTATGTATATATTTTTTCTAGTATGCTTTTAACTGACTTTTGTTAAATTGAAAAACAACTATAAGAAAAGAAAAGAAAAACTGAAGAGAAAAACACAAAAAGAATATATAAAAAATATGTGAATCTTAAAAGAATTGATAAATATATATAATATATACCAATAAAATCAAATGAGAATATTTCATTGTTTGAGATTATCTATATATAGTTGGACTTTCCATTCTCAATTTCATATGTAAGCTATATCAACCATGATCTCCATATAAACACATTTTGATTTTGTCACTTGGCTATAGACCTTCCTTAACTTAGGGCCTGGGGAAACTCCAGCATCTGGTGGTAGCTGCCTGCATTTTAGATCAGGGGGAGGAGTAGTCTCAGGGCTGTGTCCTGTCCTCCACAATGCCGACGCCGCTTCCTGATGGGCGGCTGATGACCCTGCCTTCCTGCTTCACAAGGTGAAGTGTCCCATGACAGGGGATACCCACCCCCCGGATCCGGGGAGGGGAACTCCCTGCCCACATGAAAGACTTGAAAGACATTTTCGGGGGATAAAGGAGTGAGCCTGGCACAATAGAAACAGACTCTTTTGGGGGGACAACAGAAGATGCATCCCCAGAGCCTTGCTGACGCTGTCGTGGCTCCCACTTAAAGGCACTGCTAGTGTGCCCCTGAAAGACCTTCAGAGCCCTGCTGACACTGTCGTGGCTCCCACTTAAAGGCACTGCAAGTGTACCCCTGAAAGACCTTCAGAGCCCTGCTGACGCTGTCGCGGCCCCCACCGAAGGCACTGCGAGTGTGCCCCTGCGAGACCCCTGGAGACCTGCTGACCTGGTCGCGGCTCAGCCTGCTGAAACTAAGACCGATTGCCTCTGTGCTAGAACCCCTGGAGCCCTGCTGACCTGGTCGCGGCCCAGACGGTGGAACAAAGACTGACCCCCTCCTGGATGGAAATCAGGAGCCCTGCTGACCTGGTCACGGCTCCCCTGGACACCGAGGACTTTTTGGGAACAACAGCAGAGTACGCACAGTACTTCTGGCCCGCACCCGCTGGTGCGCATCGCAACCTCCAAGCCCGGGAACGTTGAGTACGCTCTGTACCCCTGGTTCGCAACCGCTGGTGCGCATCGCAATCTGTGAACCCAAGAGCGTAGAGTACGCTCCACACTGCTGGCCCGCACCCGCTGGTGCGCATCGCAACCTCCAAGCCCGGGAACGTTGAGTACGCTCCGTACCCCTGGTACACACCCGCTGGTGCGCATCGAACCATGCCATCCAGGAACATAGAGTACACTCCGTACTCCTGGCCCTCACCCGCTGGTGCACATCAAACCCTGCCATCCAGGAACGTAGAGTAGGCTCTGTACTCCTGGCCCGCACCCGCTGGTGCACATCGAACTCTGCCATCCAGGAACGGAGAGTACGCTCCGTACTCCTGGCCCGCACCGTACCCGCAGCGATGGACTAATTGCATCATATTGGCCTGCATGCCTCGTACCGGCCACTCGCACCAGCAGATGCGCATCCTTGCTTTTGTTTAACGTCGCCCCAGCTGAAGGGGCCTGGTTCCCCATTGTTCCCCAGTTATTTTGAGACACTACGAGTAAAAGGGGTGCTGTATAAAGAATTTACGTAAACGACACAAACACTCATCCAACCTAAGCATCTGCACAAAGACACATAAGCCTCGTTCTAAAAGTGATACTGTGGATGGTTATCGTTATTGGTCCGGTGTCAAATTTATATAAAGAATCAGATATTTTTACATACATTCTGTGTGGCGTCTATCTGTAGCGGGTCTCTTCTACTACTGCGCTTAGCCCGAAATGCTTGGCACGCTATCTAGGGAGTAAGCCTGTCTGCCCTAGCTACAGTACTACCCAGGGGAGCAGGCGTCATTTTTGGGGGAGTACACCTCCCCTCGTTAAGTGGGAGTGGGGTTCCTACTGGACTTTGGTGCAACACTCAGCCAACAGGGAATCCCATTTCCAACACGCCCTCAACCTAACACCCCCTCACACTCCCTCACCCTCACACACACCCTCACCCTCTCTCACCCTCACACCCCCACCCTCTCTCACCCTCACACCCCCCCTCACCCTCACATCCCTCACACCCCTCACCCTCACACACCCTCGCCCTCACACACCCTCGCCCTCACACACCCTCACCCTCACACACCTCCTCACACCCCCCTCACCCTCACACACTCTCACCCCCCCTCACCCCCCTCACCCTCACACTCCTTACACCCCTCACCCTCACACACCCCCACTGTTAGAATTGGTGGTCTCTGATTTGCACAGGTATACACTTGTGACAAACAGGGACTCTCTTCTCTAATCAGGGTGTGAATTATCCCCCTAGAATAACCCCTGCTCACCCTTTAGGTTGCGTGGTGCAAGCAGTCAAGGCTAAACTCAGGAGGGACAAGTTAGTTAAGCATTTGTAACCTTTCACAGTAAAACACACTGACTCCCCCCACAAATGGACACCAGGCGGTATTTCTATCAAAATACGTACTTTATGTAAAAATATATCTATATATGCAGGCAGATAACACAAGACCTTCTATAACGTTTCTTTAGCTTTGGCCACAAGAGTTAAAATGTTTGGCAATGGTTCTTCTTGGTAGTCCTTTTTACTTATAAGGGGTAATGTCCACTTCCAGGTACAGTTCTACTGTGCTGGGGCCAAGTTTGTGAGGGCGGGAGGCTTCCGTGCGCTTCGGAGCGCGTCTACGGCCTTTGGAACGGGCCTCGCCGATCCTCACGCTTTTGGCGGTGCACGTCGTATGCCATGTCGATTTCCCGGGCTGTGGTACGCGTCGTACCTCTTACGTGCAACTCGTACTAGAGGCGAACAGGGAGCCCGTGTACGCGCCTCCTCCTGTCAGCGCACAAGCACAAGCTGGCAGGCAGGAGCGTACGGACAAGGTAAAGTGCTCCGGTTTCAAAGGCACTTTAGAGGGGTCTGTGGCATACAGGGGCAGGTCTCAGCGTCGGAGACCACAGGGAAAGCAGAACGTTGCGGGCCTCGAGCCTGGTGCGGAAAATAGACAGTGGCGTACCTGGCAACAGTGAAACAAGGCGTCAGTCGTCCCTCGATGCAGGGGGATGGGACGCAGGCTCTTGGTGCGCTTCGTAGTGCAGACGTACCTCGGGGTCTAGCAAACAGTTGGAGGATTCTGGAAGGCGGAGCGCGGCACGGGGGCCTCCAGTAGGGTCCGTACTGGGGGCAAATTCCTTTCTTGTGCGGCGCGGCCTCTCCACAGGTCAGAGGGCACAGCGGGGCGAAAGGGTGTGTTTGCAGTGCACGGGCGGCTGTCCAAGCTTTCAAGTGCGCTCAGGAGACCAGGATTCCGGCAGGAGGGGGCGGACAAGCACACCAAGCACTTCCAAATAACGAGCAGGGGCAGAGGAGCAGGCTGCCTGACCCGAGGGGCAGAGAGCGGCTCTTGGCAGAGCGAGGATCTCAACGGGTAAAAGGGCGGGCCACTCCTGAGTGCCATAACTCTAGGAGGGGGCGAGGGGGGCGCAGTCTTGCCTCCGGCGGGAGGAATCACACGGCTCAGTTGCAGACGAGCCAAGGCACAGAGAACCCACTAGTCCTGGGGTTCAGTTCAGGGGGCAAGCTCAATCAAGCCCTTGGAGAAAGTTTCAAGCACAATTCAGCAAAGTCCTTCTGAGGTCTTTTCCTCTCCTTCCTCAGCAAGGCAAACTGCAGGCCAGTCCTTCCAACTTCTTCTTCTTCCTTCTAGTTGAGCAGAGGTTCATTGTGGGAAACAGGATCTAGTTTGTTAGGAGCAGGGCTCCTACTTTTATACAGCTTTTCTTTTGTTCTGGCAGGCCAGGGGGACCTCTGCATAACTTCTTTCAGACCCTGAGCACTGTGTTGGGTAAACTCGGGTCTCTCCTTTCAGGGAGCAGGGATGGCACATCAGTCGCTCCCCAGGGGGTAGAGCCAGCATTGTGGTGGCAGACCACAGCCCTATTCAGAGTACAGGGATACTCCCACCACCCACCTAGGTGTAATCCTTGCATTCACCACCTGTCATCCCCCAGCCCTGTCACTAACACAACCCAGACAGCATACACATCCTAGCAGAGGCGGGCTGAAATGGTTAGGCAAGCAAATGCTAACTTTCTAAAAGTAGCATTTGCAAACACAGGATATTAAAATAAACTTTACTAAAAGAAGTATTTTATTATTCGGGCATACTAAACTTGACCCTCTACCATGTTCCCTGAGCGTGCTGGGACTATAGGGTGTAATAATTCCAGCAGCCCATCTTGGCCTATGAGAACAGGTAGCCTTACAATAGTGAAAAACGAAATTGGCTGTGATTCACTATTAGGACATGCCACACACATCAGGGCATGTCCTACCTGATGCTTACAATGCACCCTGCCCTTGGGCCTACCATAGGGGTGACTAATATGAAGGACAGGGAAGGTTTAGAGGCTGGCAAGTGTGTGCACTTGCCCAGCCAGCATGACAGTACCAGACTGCATGCAGGTTCTGCAGTGGCAGACCTTAGACATAGTTTACAAGGCTGCTTCTGTGGGTGGCGCAACCAGCGCTGCAGGCCCACTAGCAGTAGTGGCATTTACAAGCCCTGGCACTCCTGGTGCACTTTACTGGGGACTGACAGTAAATCCACTGAACCAATCATGGACATCAATTACAGGTACACGTTACATTGGGATCACTTGCACTGCGGCACGGATTGGCCGTGGCGCAGTGCCCTGAGCAGCGAACACCATAAAAACATCTGAGGCACATCAGCAAAAAGTGGAAGGGAGACTCATGCCAAGGTGCCAGGTCTAACACTCACCCTCCTACCCTCACCCTCACACCCCTCACACCCCTCACCCTCACACCCCCTGACCCTCACCCACCCTCCCCCTCATCCACCCTTACCCTCACCCACCCTCACCCTCACCCCCCTCACCCTCACCCTCCTCACCCTCACAACCCCTCATCCTCACACTCACACCCCCTCACCCTCACACCCCCTCAACCTCACACCCCCTAAACCTCACACCCTCACCCTCACACCCCACTTACCCTAACACCCCTCACCCTAACACCCCCTCACTCTCACATCCCTTCACCCTCTCACCCCCCTCACACCCCCTCATTCACCCTCACACACCATCACCCTCACACACCCTCACCCCCTCACACCCCCTCACACACCCTCATACACCCTCTCCCTCACATACCCTCACACGTCTTCACCCTCACACCTTCCCTCACATACCCTCACACCCCCCACCCTCACCCTCACACCCCCTGTTGGACTTGGCCCTTCTGGAAGGTTCACCCCTGAACTTGTTGCCTTTTAGTTACCGAATTATAATGATTTCTGGTCTTTGCGCACTTTAGCACTGTGGTGCAGTGTAAAGTGTGTGCGCTCTCTGAGTGCGTGTGTGAGGTTGGCCTGCCCTCCCATAGGAATGCATGGGGAATGTGTGTGTCCCTTGTAGTTCCTGATGCGTGGGGAGTGCAGGCTCGAGTTTGGTATGTGCGGACTCGTGTGATTAAATGCTGCGCGATGATGTGTGCGTCATGAATGTGACTAGTGTGGAAGTGCCACTTCTAGAAGTTGGCCTGTCTGTGCAGTGAATGTGCTGGCTTGTGATTGGCTGGAGCTGGAGCTGGCTAGTGTGCCAGACTCCTGGAGTCTGGGTGGGTCTGCCCCGGTAGTGAGTGGAGAGATTAGCATGCTGATGTGAGGGAGGAGTGCACCTGGGACCTGAATAGGGCTGGGCTTTCCCCACACAATGCTGGCTCCACGTGGTGAATGGGGAGATCTGCATGTTGATGGCAGGGAGGGGCTGCACCTAGGACCTGAATAGGGCTGGGCTTCCCCCACACAATGCTGGCTCTGCCCCCTGTGGTGCGTCTAATGACCCTAGCCTGGCCAGTGAATAGTGAGAGGGGCTGAGCCCATCAGAGTGCTCCCAAACCAGCTGTGTCTGGTTTTGCCCCCCTACACCTTAGAGACAAAGGGATTTTCTGTATAAAATGAGGCTGTGACCTCCTGTTCAATGTTCTTGTTCCCAACTCGAATCTGCCAGGGTCGTTCTGCTGCTGGGGCCCAGGGGAAGGCTTGCCTCCCTGGGCCCTGCCCAACCCATGGCTGACTGGAGGACTTCTTTCTGGGACCCTGCTGTTGGACTTGGCCCTTCTGGCAGGTTCACCCCTAAACTTTTTGCTTATGAATGTTACTTGGCGTTAGTGATTTCTGGCTGTGGCGCACTTTCCCACTGTGTCCCAGGGTAAAGTGCGTGCATGTAGTGAGGTTGGCCTGCCCTCCCACAGGAATGCATGGGGAATGTATGTTTCCATGTTAGTTCCTGATGTATGCGGAGTGCAAGCTCGAGTCTGGTATGTGCGGACTCGTGTGATTAAATGCTGCGCGATGATGTGTGCGGCATGATTGTGTCTAGTGTGGAAGTGCCACTTCTAGAAGTTGGCATACCTGTGTAATTTATGTCTGGCGTGTGATTGGCTGGAGCTGGCTGGTGAGCCTGGCTCCAGGAGTCAGGATGGGTCTGCCCCGGTAGTGAGTGGAGAGATTAGCATGCTGATGTGAGGGAGGAGTGCACCTGGGACCTGAATAGGGCTGGGCTTTCCCCAAACAATGCTGGCTCCGCCCCCTGTGGTGCGACTGATGACCCTAGCCTGTATTTACTAATTGAAATCCACTTGCAGTGTCAGTTGACAATCTATCTACAATTGTTGACATTTTTCTAATTTTATTTGCATTCAGGGTTATTCCTACCATAGGTATTAATGCACCAAATATATCTCCCAAAATATCTGAAAAACTTTCTCTTCTGAATCTGTTCACATGATTTCTAATTTCAAATGAACCTTTTGCATGAAAAATCTTTGGAAAAACTAAACCTACATAGCATGTCCCGTACCAGTGGTCAGGGAGGACGTAATAAGCTTTATTCCCACAAATAAAATAAATTCCAGGACAAATTGGATCTTTGCCTCCTTTGAAACCCCAACCCCCTACAATACGATAAGTATCTTCACATTGACTTGCACCTACAAAATAATTATCATACAAAGTATTGTCTCTTCTTATACAACATTTTCCGCTAACAGGTTTATCTATGTGAATTGCAACATTTTCATTTCTACCATTCAGCTTTTCATCTTCAATTTGCCAAAATTTAGACTTAGAGGTTTTCATCACCTCTTTTCGCTTGTAAATTGCCCTTCTCTCTTCCACCATACTTAAAAATTACTTTTCTTCGGTCCTCAATTTACATGTTAAATTATATCTAAAAGCATACTCATAAGTGAGTTCCCTAGTTGTCTGGAAAAATTCCCTCATCTGCTTAGCAGGTCTCACTTTATTCAAATTATTTTCAACTTTTAAATTTGCAAAAATCTCATCAAAATCAGAATAATAATACTCGAAACGACCAGTTTTATAAAATAAACTAGCTATTACACTACATGTTATACCATAAGTAAGAGGAAGCATATTATAAGTTATGCCTTCAGACACAGAAGTAGGTAATTTCACACAGACATAACAATCTTTTGTGTCCATCACCTTAACATATTCAGATAAAAGTCTTGAGAAGGTATTGCTAGAGAAATCTCCAATAGATCTATCTTGATGAATCTCTGGTTTATGCTCAATAATTCTATTAGTCTTATCAGATTTGTCAAGTTTGACCACAACTTTACTTGTCATGTTAGCTTTATACATCTCTTTATCTACACCAAAAGGAAAAATCACAGCTAAAATTAACCAGACTAGAATAATCAATACTACACATATTGAGAACATTTTGCAACATCTTTTGAGAATTGAGCATCTCGAATTATTATTAGTGTAAGTGTAAGCCATCTTTACTTTTCAAAATAACAACTAAAAAGAAAAAGAAAAAATTGAAAAATTACTAAATATACTCCCCTTTTTTTTTCTTTATAATTTTTAACAGATAATCTTATTTTCTAACAGCTTTTCTTCGACCTTATGTCATACTTCAAATGTTTTTTTTCCAGCTAACACAATTTCTTCGACCTTGTGTCTCCTAACACAGTTTCTTCAACCTTGTGTCACCTAATCAATAAATTCAATCATTGTCACTTGCATCATCAACATTTTCTTGACTACTATTAACTTCTACTATTGGTAGGATTATGATGTACGCCCACTCTGGTGACTTATACTTTTGATTCGGCTTAATTGTTCTCTTTGCTCTGCTGCTTATCACTTCTATTTTCTTTCCTGCCTGTTTTTTCTTATTCAAGTCTTCTTCTTTTCGACTTGTGATCTCATTAACCTGCCTCTTTGCCTTATTCACTCATTTAAATGTTATGCCTTCAATTTCTTTTGGCCAATTATCTCCTTTTCTTGTTAGCTTATTTGGTTCTCTCAAATTATACTCCACTCGCCAAGCTCTTTTTTTTGTTCTCTTCAAATTTGATTCGTCTTCACTGTCATCTGTTTCACTTGCTGTGTTTTCAGCTGATTCATCGATGATCAATTTTTCTGAGTCAGATTCTTCATCAGATTCAGGTACTTCTTTACTCGGCAGCTTCACTTTGTTAGGAACAGCATCTTTATAGCTGGTACTTGGAATTTCTTCTTCTTCTTCTTCTTCAATTACTTCCAATTCACCAGTTTTAGAATTTTCGTTCCTTCTTCCAAAGTTTCCAATCTGCTTTTCAATACTCTCCTGATCTTGATCTTGAATCACTTCCTGATCAGTTTCTGTTTCTGCTTCTTGATCTAGCAGATCTTTGTCATTTTCTTCTTCTGAGTCTTGTATTACAATGTCATCATTTTCTTCATTCAATGCTTCATTTGCATTTGAATCTTCCAGATGTCGACTATCTTGTTGATCTTCAGGATCTGGATTTCTTTCAGGCTCTTCTTCTGAATCTGAATCAGCTGTTGTATCACCTTCTTTGTCAGGATTTTCAGGTGCTGGCACTCGTATGGTATGACTCGCATGAATCCACCTTTTCAGTCCCCTACACTTAACTGCATTTGTAGTGACCAAAATCACTTGTCTTGCCTTTTGCCACCTTGTTACTAGGAAATTTCTTCTTTGATATACTTTTGTCCATACCCAGTCGCCTGGTAACAGATCATGAGCTTGTTCTTTCTCTTTTGTGAGCACTTCAGTTCCTACATGATGGAACACAGAAGTCACCACGTCAGAAAGATTTTTGCAGTAATCCATAATGACGCTATCATTAATACTCAACAACTTGTCAACTGGAACAAATGCTTGCCTCATGACCCTGCCAATTAATATCTCATGAGGGCTCAAACCTGATTTTCTATCTGGAATGCTTCTCAAAGTCATCAAAACAAGTGGTAGTGCATCTGTCCACTTCATTCCTATTGCTAAGCACATTTTATTTATTCTGTTTTTTATTGTTCCATTTACTTGCTCAACAACACCTGATGCTTCTGGTCTGTATTCACAATGTAATTTTTGTTTAATACCCAATGCTTCACAAATCAATTTCAGCAATCTGTTTTCAAAATGTGTGCCGCGATCTGTCTCGACCGACACCGGGAATCCATACCTTGGTATGAACTCTCTCAAAAGCAATTTTGCCACAGTAATTGAATCATTGTGACGTGTTGGAAATGCTTCCACCCATCTTGAAAACAAACAGATAATCACCAAAACATATCTGAGTTTGTTGTGAGGTGGCATGTCAATGAAGTCAAGCTGTATTCTGGTAAAAGGACCACTCTCCCGTCCTATGGTTCCCATGCTTACATAAGTTTTTCTGTTCGGGTTGATTTGCTGGCAGATCAAACATCTTTGACAAAAGGATTCTGCAATTATTCTGAATTTTGGATTGTACCATGTTTGCCTAAACAATCTGATCATGGAGTCTCTGCCTATGTGCCCTGGACCATGATACATTCGTGCCATGTCAGAAATCATGCTATCTGGCATTACTGCTCTGTCATCTTTGTAAATCCAAATCTCATCCTCTTCTCTTTGTCTGCATCCTGCTTTTAACCATGTGTCTCTCTCCTCATCACTCACCTCATCTTGTAACTGTTTTACTCCTTGCCATGTCTCAACTACAGATATTAGCATAAGTGAGTTCAAAACATGTTCATTTTCTTTTTCCCGATTCACAGACACATTATGTTTTGCACAGAATTTTGCTATTGCATCAGCATATGAATTTCCTTTTGTTATGTAATCCTCTCCTCTCCTATGTGCTGTGCATTTAATCACAGCAATTTGTTCTGGTAGTTGAATTCCATCAATCAATCTTTTTATCAATTGAGCATTCCTTATTGGTGATCCCGCAGAAGTTTAATAACCTCTTTGAGACCATAGCTGGCCATAGTCATGGACTACACCATATCCATATTGACTATCAGTCACCATGGTGATCTTTTGGTCTTTTCCCAATTCACATGCACGAATCAAAGCAATTAATTCTGCTACTTGAGCTGAACGAATTCCCTTGAGACTGGAAGCTTCAATCACATCTGCAACTGTGCACACTGAATATGCTGCACTCAGAACACCTTCATCTGTTCTTAAGCATGAACCATCAACAAACAAAACATAATCTGATTCAGGCAACGCGACATCTTTAATGTCTTGCCCTGGTGTTGTGCAATATTCCAATGCATCCAGGCATTCATGATCAACATCATCCCTGATTTCTGTTTCAGTAGTGTCAGGTAACAATGTAGAAGGATTTAAATTTACACATCTCGCAATTCAAACATTATCTGATCCAAGGATAACTTTTTCATATTTTGTCAATCTATTACTTGTCAAATGCTGTGTTTTGCTTCTAGTAAGCAGAATTTCAACTGAGTGTGGCACATATACTTTTACAGGAAATCCCATTATTATTCCCTCTCTTTGTTCCAATCTCACACTTGTTGCAGCAACTGCTTTTAAGCAACCTGGTAATGCTTTTGCAACAGTGTCAAGAACTGCTGAGAAATATGCTATTGGCTTTCTCATTCTTCCATGTCTTTGAATCAAAACTGACAATGCACATCCTTCTCTTTCACTGCAATACAGCTCAAATTCTTTTTCATAATCAGGCATTCCCAATGCTGGAGCTTCACACAAACTTCTCTTTAACTGTTCAAAAGCTTCTAATTCAGTTTTTGTTGACTAATTGGGTCTTTTATGGCTGCTTTTGTCAGTCTCTGCAATGGTTTTGCAATTACTGAAAATCCATTAATCCATTGGCGACAATAACCTACCATTCCTAGAAACATTCTAACCTGTCTCTGTGTTTTTGGGGGTTGCATTGCTTGAATCATTTGTAGGTCTCGTAGAGAGACCTTTTGCCATCCATCCACAAAGCTGACTTTTTACGATGAGGATTTTCAACAGTTCACGAGAATCCCAATCACGTGACCTGCTCTCGTGCACGAGCCTTCCCCCTGCCAGCAGCCTTTCTCACTTCACAGCCATCTGTTCCTCTCTCCCCGCCCCCCGCCGTCACTTATTCACAGCCGCAGGCCATGCCTCGCATTTACTTCCCCGGCTCTGCTCCCCGCCCCACCTCCTCTCTATCCCTTGCTCTCCTTCACCCTGCCCCCACCACCTCTCGATATTGCTGCTTGTTTTGTTTGTTATCTATTGTTTTTGTAACTTGTTGCCTTCCGTCTGATGTTCTATCCCTAGCTGTTCTGCAAATAACATTCTTTGTTTCTAACACCCACAGCTTAAAAACCGAAGCTCTGCCCAGTAAAAAGCAAACCAGCATCCCACCGGAGTTACAAACAATCTTTTGCTCAGCTCCCAAGCACGTAGTTTAACGAAGCTTCAATAGCGTGCTGAACGTCTCCATCTCTGTTTGTGCCACATTAATTTAACTGAAACACAAGACATGTAAGCACTTAAACTATGTACTTTCAGAGATCTAAATTTTTTAGGCGTTATTTACCCCCGGTTACTGCCTTTTCCTTCTGCGGCATTGGTCCCTTTGAGGGCGTGACTCACTGAGAGCCTATTGACTGCCTGTTGCATCAGTACTTGTGTGATTTAATTAGTAATATACTTGAAATGACGATGCGCTTATTTTCGAGGGACGAATGCGACCAAATTAAAACGCATGATCATTATCTCGGAGGGCTGGAGGCTAAGGGGCTGTGTTCAGGAGCTGTTGCAGATGGCTCCAAGTCACATGGGCACCGTTTTTCCATTTCTTGACTGATTTTACATAATAGTTTAACTTTACTTTACATCAACCAAATTACCGTATCGTTATCTCCCTCTCTGTGGGTATTGTGAGGTGAAGGGTTTTGTCTCATTGTCAGCAGCCTTCCGTGGCCGCTCTGATTCCATTTGCTAGCAACCACTTCACGCGCTCCGCAGGTCATAAACAGGACCATCTGCTCGGGAATCGGAATGCTGGCATGGTTGCCCAGCCCCCCTCCCAGCGCTGCCTGATCTTCAAAGGCACCTTGTAACCCGAGCTGCCCTCTGCCTTTGCGTTCTGAACTCTTTCTTGTTTCTTCCTTTCGACAGTCTGCATCGTGGTGGCTTGACTTCTCCTTAAGTCCTTCTTTCTTCTGTAGGGCGTGCCTTTCTTTGTTTTTCAGTCAGCCATACCATTGGATTATTTGCTTACCGACTCTCCGTTCGATTGCGCATACACTTCTTGGCCACTTGCGAGTTTTCCTTTGTTGGTTCACTTATTTGCGCACTCATTGTTCTACTTGTTTTCCTTCAGTCGATGTCTGTGAGCGCTGCAGCCCAAACAGCGTTGCCTTTCTATTTGTCATAGCCTGTTGTCTTTTGCTTTAGATTATATTTTTGTTTTTGCGCTACTTAGTCTACCCACTACTCCCCAATAGATGCACATGTTTAAATTACGTGTATATAGGGCTTCAACATACCCCCGACGAGACGTGACCTGCTCGGTTCCATTCGCCTTTGTGGGTATTTGTGCTCGTCTGCTTCCAACCCCTCTGGGAGTATTTTTTCTTTGTATCTCGTATTGTTTTGCTGCTTGTCCAGGTTACAGCTGCGTCCTCCTGTTCTCCTGGGGTCCTCCATGGGCCCCTTCTGAGTGCTGCTCCTCTGGGAGACGTCAGCAGCCCCCATGCTTGCGTGCTCTTTCACCTACTCTGTTGTCAGTGGATGCATTAGCTTGTCAGTGCCTTCCCTCCCTCCCTCCCTCCCTCCAGTCACTGCTTTTTTTTCTTAGGCAGTTTGGCAGCTTGCTCCTCATTGCCTTCACACGCCTTTATTTTCCTTGCAAATTTCTCCTTTTACTGTATGTATTTTTTTACAACCACAGCACACTATAACTTTAGCGGCCCCACCCCTTCTGTTTTTTTTGTAGCCAGCGTTGCAGCTTGCTCCTTATTGCTGTCCGACCCCCAGGCATGCGCTACACTTTCATCATTGCAAATGATTGTTTGTATTTGGCTAAAATGTTGTATTTTGTACCATTGGCAGGCAGCTTGTTTCAATTATCACCTTTCATTTTATGTACCCATTTCTTCTCCTGTTTCTAACATTCCTCATTCTCTCACCCTGTCTCTTGCTATCGCTCTTCCTCTTGATTTGTGCTGTCCTTTTATCCTCGTTCTTTCTCTCTGTCATAGGCTGCATTTTTCCTTTTCCAAAGCCCTGTTTTCACCTCCCACTCGTATCTACCTCCACCGTATCTACCTCCACCGATCCTTTCTTTCTTATATTTTGTATGCAAAATAAAAACACTTTCTCCACAAACAGCACTTTTAATCCTTCTCGCCTCTGGCTGTCTTTACATGCTTTACACCCCTCTCCAATCGACCACTCACACTGCCCCCCTTTTACACAGACCACACACACTGGCTCCCTCGCACACAGACCACACCACACACTGCTGTACGCCACACATAATTGTTTACTGGCCAGTAACCCAAGCACTTACAGCACTCTGCCTTGATCAAAGTAATAAGTAATTTGCACTGAGACGGGCCCATTAGCTGGAGGTTCACAGCCACATTTGTGTTTTAATTATGAACGGTAAATCAACCTGGCCACAAGTGAGAAGGTATTAAAACCTGTTCAATCTAATAATGCATTTATAACTTCAAGCTTTATAATTCATAAAACGGTTTATAGAAGGCATTTAGTAAAAATCCACAGGGGACCCTCGGTGGCAGGCTTTTGAGTTACGGTGAATCCCTGGGCAGCCTGCAGACCATCACAGTTTTTTATTTTTTTAATGTCAACATATTTTTATTGATTTTTGTGTACATACCCACCCCCGCTCACCCTCACCCCCGCTCACCCTCACCCCCACTCACCCTCACCCCCCCTCACCCCCCTTCACCCTCATACACCCTCACACACCCTCACTCAACCTCACACCCTCACCCTCACACCCCCTCACCCGCACACACCCTTTCACACACCATCACACCCTCACCCTCACACCCACTCACACACCCTCACTCCCTCACCCTCACTCACTCACCCTCACTCACTCACCCACCCTCACCCACCCTCACCCTCACCAGCATAGCATAACAAAACATAGCATAGCATAACAAAAAAAGCATAGGATACACAACCTCAGAACCCTCTCACCCTCACCCTCGCTCTAACACACTCACCCTCACTCACCCACCCACCCTCACTCACCCACCCTCACTCACTCACCCACCCTCACCCACCCTCACCCTCACCAGCATAGCATAACAAAACATAGCATAGCATAACAAAACAAAGCATAGGATAGGAAAACATAGCATAGCATAACAAAGCATAGCATAACAAAACACAGCAAAACATACCATAGCATAACAAAACAAAACATAGCAAAACAAAACATAGCAAAACACAACAAACCATAGCATACATAACAAAACATAGCATAGCATAACAAAACACAACAGAGCATAGCATAGCATAACAAAACACAACATAGCATAGCATAACAAAACAAAGCTTAGCATTGCATAACAAAACATTGCATAACAAAACATAGCATAACAAAGCATAGCATAACAAAACATAGCATACCAAAACAAAGCATAGCATAACAAAGCATAGCATAACAAAACATCTCATAACAAAGCATAGCCTAGCAAAACACAACAAAACATAGCATAGCATAACAAAACACAACAAAACATAGCATGGCTTAACAAAACATAACAAAACATATAATAGCATAGCAAAACACAGCATAGCATACCAAACACAGCAAAACATAGCATAGCATAACAAAACATAGCATAGCAAAACAAAGCATAGCATAATAAAACACAACATAGCATAGCATAACAAAGCATAGCAGAACAAAGCATAGCAGAGCAAAACATAGCATAGCATAACAAAACATAGCATAGCATAACAAAGCATAGCCTAGCAAAACACAACAAAGCATAGCATAGCATAACAAAACACAACAAAACATAGCATAGCGTAACAAAACAAAGCATAGGATAGCAAAACTAAACATAGCATAGCATAACAAAACAAAGCTTCGGATAGCAAAACAAACATATCATAGCATAACAAAACATAGCATAACATAACAAAACATAGCATAACAAAACACAACAAAACAGCATAGCTTAACAAAACAAAACATAGCATGGCTGAATAAAATATAACAAAACATAATAGCATAACACAGCATAGCATACCAACACAACAAAACATAGCATAGCATAACAAAACATAGCATAGCAAAACAAAGCATAGCATAATAAAACACAACAAAACATAGCATAGCATAACGAAGCATAGCAGAGCAAAACATAGCATAGCATAACAAAGCATAGCATAGCATAACAAAACATAGCATAGCATAACATAGCATAGCATAGCATAACATAGCATAGCATAACATAACAAAACAGCATAGCATAGCATAACAAAACAAAACATAGGATAGAAAAACAAAACATAGCATAGCATACAGCATCACTCAGCACCACCACAGCATCACTCTGTGGCACCACAACATCACTGAGCTCCACCACAGCATTAATCTTTGCAACCATTCAACAACAACTGGTTCAAATATGTTATCTCAATGTTTCAAGCTTTATTACAAATGTAACAAAAAGATGTTAATATTTGACATATGTTCTTGGATTTTCGTCACAATAAAATACACTGAACATAATCTTCACAAATGTTATTTACAAAAGTTTAAGCTATTGCCATTATAAATTACAATAACTTTTATTTAAGTATTAATTATTTAAAAAAATTAAAAACCATTGTTATTTGTAATATCAATACATGTAAGTCACGTTAATACAACACATATTGCATTACAAATGCTATAGGTGTCACATTTGCGAAAGTTATAACTATTGGCATGGTAAATGACAAAGCTATTAATTTCGCTATTTTCAAAAACAAAACCTAAATAAAAAATTTGTCATTTACAATACCAATAGCTCAAACTTTCCTAATACGAGACCTATTGCATTGCAAATGCTTGTTATTCTTTCTATTGTCAATTGTCTGGTTCCTTTTGCAATTCTGTGACCAAGATATTTTACTTCTTGTTTGCAAAACTGTAATTTCGCAGGTGATACTTTATTTCCCTCATCTGCCAGATGATTTAAGAGAGTAATGGTATCTGTCACACAAATATCTCTTGTTTTTGCAGCAATAAAGAGATCATCAATATACTGCACTAACGTAGATTTTCCAGGTAAATCCAGATTTTCTAATGATTTTTTAACAATTGATTAAAAATAGATGGACTTTCGGTGTACCCTTGAGGGATTCTACACCATGCTAAGATACGCTCTTTGAATCTGAACGCAAACATTTGTTGGCTTTCTGGATGCAATGGAACAGTGAAAACTGCATTGCATAAATCAATAACTGTATACCATTCTGCATCATGCGGAATCTGATATAAAATTACCGCTGGGTTTGGTACGACTGGACAACATGGAACAACAATTTTGTTAACTTTTCTCAGGTCCTGAACTATCTTGTAAGTTCCATTTGGCTTTTTGATTCCCATAATCGGTGAATTACATGGGCTACTCTCAATTTCTCTTAGAACACCTTGTTTTATGAATTTTTCAATTACAGGAATAACTCCTTCAATCACATCAGCTTTTATTTTATACTGTGGAATGTTTGGGTAATCTGCTCCTTGTTTTACTGTTATTTGTACTGGGTCTACATTTTTCATCAAACCCATTTCATCTCCAGTGAAATCCCAAATTTTTATATTCACTGTGTCTTTCAATTCTTCAGGCAAATTATTTTTAACAAATACAGGAAACAATGTACTTTCTTCTGCCTCAACCATTGACATTGTTAACTTGTAAAATCCATCTTCTTCTGAAGTTTGAAGCTCTATACCATCCGGTGAGCAATAAATTGCGCAGTTCATTTTACAAAGAATATCCCTACCTAACAGATTTACAGGACTGCTATCACAAACTACAAATCTATGCATGTCTTTAAATTTACCAATTTCAACTTCAACTGGTTCAGTTAAATCTGTTTTGATATGCTGATTAGCTACATCTACTACTGGGATTTTTTCACCAGAGAGAGGAAGGTTTTCTATTTCCACTGATCTAACAGTAGAACGGGTAGCACCTGTATCCACTAGGAAAGTAATTTCTACATCATTCACTTTACCATTTACAAATGGACCAGATTGATCTACCTGCAGAGTGGCTCCAATCACACACTCTTCCTCCTCTCTCAGGCACCGTCAGAAATAATCCTCAGATTCACTCCCTCCATCTTCTTTCAACGAGATTTGTTGAGATACATTCGACACATTCACTCTTTGTGGTCTGATTACCTGTTCACCTCCGCTGAATCCTGATTCTGTATTGTATCTCTGCAAATTTACAGTTTGGAAGTGGCGGTTGTGGTAACTGACTCTGGTGATTCACTACCTGTCGCTGTAGCTGTTGATGCTCATTTATCTCATTCTGCTTCTGTGGATTTAATGATGTATTGTTTACAAAGATTCTGGGCGGATTCTTACACTTGCGTTTCCAGTGTCCAATTTCGCCACAATTAAAACATGGGAGTTTCTGTTTTAACTCTTCTATATTTCCCATCAATTTTGGATTATTATAATTACTTTTAAATTTCCCTTGATTCTGATCAGCATTTTTGTTTCCCAAATTTGCCATTTTGTTGCTCAGAACTTATTGCCATGAGGACAATGGTAATGCAGGATCGTCTCGCACTAGACATTCTGTTGGCAAAAGAGGGTGGAGTCTGTGGAATTTTGCATGTTCAACATTGTTGCACATACATACCTGATAAAAGTCAGAATATAGAAATGTACATAAAAAATATAACAGAATTACACCAAGAAGTAGAACCTTTAGAAGATGAGAGTTTTCTGAACGTCTAAGTAAAAGATTTACAGCAATTAAACACTGGTTTCAAGAGATTGGTAGTTCAATTATAGGTAAGATAGTTTTCCTTTAATAATTATAGCTATAGTGATACTTTTGTTAAAAATTTGTTGTATGTTACACAAGAATAGGAAGCATGTTTTGGAAAAGAAGAGAATTTATAAGCTAAGAAAAGAGAAAGAAAAAGAAATAGAATTAGAAGAGTTTCGTAGAACTCAATATGAGAAATGCAGAAAAACAGCTGAATCTAAAGTTTAGAAATACTAATATTAAGAAAGTGCAAAACATGTTCAAGGGTTAAAAAATTATAAATTCATAAATTTTGGGTATTGTTTGGTGATTTAGAAATCACCAGATGAGGGAGTTGATGGAGCAAGGTAAAGAACAATATTTTGTTCAAACCTGCGAAATTAATCTCTCCTATCGAAAAGTAACTAAACTAATAAGTTTGTGGTGAAATTATTAATCAACTTAGTTAAAGAACGCATTCATCATTACTCGATGGTTTAACTAATGTGCTTTATGTTGCAAATACAAAAAAATAATAAACTAACCTTGTCTATTGTCTATGTCAGTATTAAATGCGGCAGTTAAATTAATAGCATGTGCTTATTTCATGTCTTTTTGTGATAAAAGCTCAAAGAGTTCCTGTCATTCGAAAAGGAGAGGTAAATATAAAGCTGCTTTTATGTGCTCTGCTAGGTAACATAATTAATCCTGTTGATTAGCAATGGGGGAGGGTAACAGAATGGGTCTCAATTCTTTAATTAATTGATGTCTTGTGTTTGTTTAATAATAGTTTCCAAAGTGAGGCCTAAAGTTCGTGCAAAAATATGGCTGACAGAGCTGCAGACACGAAAGCTTGTCCAAAATGATTTCTCGCACATGCGCAGCTGTGAAGGATTTTGCTGCCAGGCCAACGTGGTTTAAAGAACATTTCTTTTTGTTGTGGTGAACGTGTTCACGGAGGCCAGCCAAGGACGACATTTCTTGATTTGCTTGCCAAGGTTAGGAAGTTGTTTGGTCCTCGGAAGAGAAAGTATCAAATTAAAGGATGCAGAGAGTTGTGGAAAATAAAGACAATAGGGCTTGTATGAAGCCTGGACTTGGTCAATAATTGAATGACCTAACAGTGGACTGACATAAGACAGCCAATGAGGAGCTTGGATTTCTCTAAAAGAATGTAAAATGTAGAAAGATTAGCTAGAGAGAAAGGTATAAAGACTGACATTAGGAGTTGGGAAAAAACTCTTGCTTTCCGATTCCTGATGAGACGAGACATGCTGTTGGACTTTGGCGCATGTAAGGACAGCAGACTTTAATTGATTTCTTCCCTTTTAGGTGAAGTGAGAGCTAGACAGGGAAATAGATTTAGGGAATGAAAACAAGTATTTTCGCTATTAATTCATGTTTCTGAGCATATTTCTGAATGTCAGTTCTAATTTTGTTTCTCTATTAAAATGCTGCTTTCTTATTTGCTTATGAAATAAAGATTCTAAACATTAAAATGCTCTTTCTTTTGAAAATAAAGTAAATAAAAATTAGATTTGAAGTGACAAACTGGTCTTGTTTATTCATGGTCTAGTTTCCATTAGTTGATCCATCCGCCATATGTGGTTTGATTTAACGTTAAAAACGTGATAATGAAGTATAAACTAGAGTTTGTATATATAAATGTAAATATTTTGTGAATAGTTTGATAAATCAAATCACCTGATTCAGTTGCTCAAAACTTGTCTCATTGGTGTTATGGGCCTGTATATGTGTTTAACCCCTTCCATGCTGATGACAGAACGGTTCCGTCATCAGCGTCGGTTGAGCTGTGCTGATCACGGAACCGTTCCGTCATGACTCCGCCCGCGCAAGGCGGAGTCAGCACAGGTGGGGAATACGCCCCGCACGCAAGGGGTTAAAGGTGTTTGGTAAGTATAGAGGTGACAGATAGTGCTTGTGAGACAGTTTTTCAATCGGAGCGCTGGATCAAAACAAATGAGTGCATTAACGGTAATATATCAAGATCAAATCAAATGTAACTTGGGTTACAGTGTACGTGTGTGCAATCACCCTTTGTGCACCAAAACACTGTCTTGAAATTGAAAATATTCGGGATGCTTGGTTAAAACTCTGCATAGTAACCGAATCCTGATTTAAATAACACAATATTTCTTTTCAGTTTTACACTGTTTTAAACTCAAAAAGCAATGAACTATTGGTTGCCTTCTGTGTAAAGATAAAAACACTGGCATTTGAAAGTTAAAGGGCCAGATGTACAAACCATTTTTGTGGTTATGTTCTGATTGAGTTTGTGACCACAAATATGCTATTTGCAATGAACTAAACCCATTTTATAAGTCAACTAGCAGCCCGTCCCGACGTTGTCCGGGAGCAATCAGGCTTCAGGGCCCCCGCCTGCCCAGACGTTGTCCGTGGGAGCAATCAGGGTTCAGGGCCCCCACCCGCCCTGACGTTGTCCGTGGGTCCCACGGAGCGCACCCGCGGCTGCTTCACCTACCTCAGCCGCCGCTCCTCCCCACGCTCCTGAGTTCACCGCTCCTCCCCACCTGTCCGCCGCTCCTCGTTGCTCCTCACCGCTCCTCCCCACCTGTCCGCCGCTCCTCACCGCTCCTCCCCGCCTGTCCGCCGCTCCTCACCGCTCCTCCCCGCCTGTCCGCCGCTCCTCCCCGTGCTCATGTCCACCGCTCCTCCTCACGCTCCTGTACGCTGCTCCTCCCCGCGCTCCTGATGTCAGCACGCACGTCGCGGCCGGCGCCACTTCCAAGGGACTACTTTTTTTATCGTAAATTTTTTAAAGAACGTATCTTTTTTTATTTTATATAGCCTATGTCCATCTGCAGTCCCTGACAATAACAATGATGTATCTGGTGTTTGGATTGGAGCTGTGGTTCCCGAGTTTACTCGCCTCAAAGGTTCCCAGTTCTCTCTTTATAATAGTAGTATAGATTACTTTTCTCCTGCTCCTAAAATGGGTTTAGAAATGAATAAGGAATAGCTGTTTCAAAGAGGCATATTATAAGGGTCCCTTTCAAATAGCAATTCCTATCCATATGTATCAATGGTTGAGGCCCTGTAATAAGTCCAATGAGCCACAGGTATACTTTAAAGATGAGTGCTTTATTGATACACTCTTAGATGGATGTAAGTATCAAGCATAAGTATCATAGATAAGTAAGCCCAAAGGGAGAGCCCCACCAGGAGCAGCTTCCTTGCCGCTCAGCCCATCCACTTCAACTGCCACTCCACACACAGGCATACCAGCATTCCATTCACACATCACACATACCAACATTCCAAGCTCACTCACACTGGCTGAGCAGCAAGGGAGATAACTAGGAAAGGTACAATTTACTAAATACTAGCATACTACATACCTTCCCCCTTATAAACAACAACAAAAGAATTGTGCAAGTCCAAAGCATAACACATCAGTAAACATAGGAAAAACATTGCATTAAACAAATGAACTTTCCCATTTAACGGAGAAAAAAAAATAGTAAATGCAAGACGTAAGATAAACACAATTAAAGACACGACTCGCAAGAAAGATTTGAGGAAGAAACAGAATAAATCAAGGAAATGCAAAAAAAGAAGAAGAATGTGGAAAATAAGTAGCAAGACTAAAATAAGAACAAAAACTTGAGATCAGAGTTACCATCAAGACAAACCAGTAGGCCAGACTAGTAAGCAGATTACAAACAGTGAACATCAACTAAAGAAGGAAATAGTAAAACAATGAAAAGAACAAGAAAAAGTACTCCCACATACAAAGAAAAAGGTTGGTCGCGATCCAACACAAAATCCAAGTAAGAGAGACTACAGACAATGAAAAGAAAAGAAGATTATGACAACACTCAGTTAGATTTTAAACATAATCCAACAGGACAGTAAAAAGTGTGAAATCACATACGAGAAAATCAGAAAAAAGAGTGAAAATCACACTCTGTCAGGAACATACAACAGTAGATTCTAAACACAGTGAAATAAACAATCCAACTGAAAACTAAAGAAAAGACATAGAATCACTGTAGGTGACAATTCAATATCACATAGCATATAAGCTATAAAAATGTATACATCAAGTAAGATATTTCCCCTTGGAATATAGGATATCTTGTCAGCCATCTAAACTTATATATGCATACCATCCAGCAACATATCCACGCAACAGTGGAATAACACATATAGCCAGTAGGCTATTAAAAAAGAAATACTCTAAACCATGGCACTGCCCTAACCAAACATGCCAATATAAGGTGCCTGTAAATCATTTAAAATAAAATAGGTGACCAGTCCACTTAACGGTGTAAGGCCACATAGCCAAGAAGCTATTACAATGCAAATTTGGAATCCTTACTAGAACTTGCGGAGAAATCATTTTTTTAAAAATAGGTGACAAATCCACTTGACGGTGTAATGTCACACAGCCATAAAGCTATAACCAAACCAAACATTTCCCCAAAATACACACGTTAAATAACCTTCACAGTGCTTATTACACAGGTGGAAATAAAATTAATAAAAGTAACCTACGTCACACTAAATATAACAGTAACAAAATTCCACTTGAAAATATTCATATTAATAAATGAATGTAAACCATTACATTAACATTAAAAAGATGTGCATTAAGACTGAAAATTACACGAAATACATTCACGAAGAAAATCTGCAAAGGAAATTACAATCCTAAGAAAATAAATGCTTGTTAGAAAAACAACCAGGCAAATAAACAATATGCCCAGAAGATGGTGCTCTATCTATATTAAAAGCACAAGTGATACACACTATAAAGACTGTAAAGTCACCTAGAAGAACGTTTTTACATAAACATTTTCCTAGATTGCCAAGACTCTTAGTTGAACATTTATTAAAATAAACATATTCTTGACTTCACTTCACTGCACGGATGACAGAATAGCCTGAAGATGTATTACTGGACCGAAAACACTTTCATCAGATTTGCCGATTTTTCTTTTCCTAAATAAACAACATCAGTCACCTTCGTTTCGTTGGCCTCATAAAAAGGAATTTCGATTCAATGATGGTAAAGAAAAATGGTAGCATGTACCACCAGGGTCTGATGGAATCCATAAGTCCCCACAGACGATTGAATACTCGGAGCGATGACATCCCTTGACAGGAAGATCCAGAAAGACTCTGATTGGCTGCCCCGGGACACCAAAGGTGGCCACCTACGAGGGCGGCCACCTTTAGTGCCATAGGATGGCACAGACCCTGAGCGGTCTAGTGGTTGGGGGGATTGGAGGTCCCCCCGTGATGTCACTTCCTGTGTCTTGGGGGAGGGGGGAGTGACTATATAGTCCTGGGGGCGTGGGTCAAGCGCCCTCTTTGTTTGCGACCGCTGCTCGCGCTGACACTCGCCCTCCCCTGCCTGGACCCTGAGCGTGTGACTGCCCGTTGCTGTTCAGGTCGTCCTGTGTATGCTGCCACGTTGGTCTTGCGTCGGGGTTTTTTCCCTTCGACGTGTTTGGCGGTGAGTGCTGGTTCGTGAGCCCGCTTGCGGGCGTTTTGGTTGTAGAGGGGCATAGAGCGGTGGAGGCAAAGAGCGGAAATGAGCGGCAGTTTGTGTGGCCTGGGGCGCCGAGGGGGAGCGCACACGGGATGATGGTCGGGCCGTGTTCATCGGGGTGATGCATGCCTGGGTCGTGGGGTGCTTTGCCGTGGCTCGGGAGGCTCTGATGTTGTGGAGTTGGCTGCGCAGCGAGGTTGCGGTGCGGAGCTGGCTGTGAATCTGTGACGCCGTTGACGTGCATCCAAGGTAGAGCGGCCGAGGCTGGACTCACCCCGGTGGCCACGGGGTGCGCCAGCCAGTGGGGCACCGTCCCCCGCGGGAGTGGCAGGGACTCGGGCCTTGTGAGGAGAGCCAGGCTTTGGGTGTCTTTACTGCATTGGTCTTGTTGTCTGCGAGCGTTGTCGTGTGTGAGAGGGTGTCGGCATTTGGAGGGAGACCATGGTGCATTTAGTACGACGAGCTGAGATTGGATTTGTCCACGGACGGTCACGGGGGCCTTGTACAGGAAATGTACAATGGCGATGTGTTTATGACGACCGGTTTCTGCACGTTGTGCTTATGGAAGATCGCTATCGTTTTGATGACTGAATTTGTTCTGTACCGTGGACGGAGTGGCCACTGCCTCTCACGACACCTTTCATCTGAAGCTGAGAAGTTGCTGCTTTGAACTGATGCTTTGAATGGTTGCATTCCATTTGGTCATTGTGGGCTAGACGCCACAAGCTTTAATCTTCACGAGGCAGCTTTCATAAAGGTCTGGGTAACCCTCGAAGACCTTGGCAGACTGAGGGTCGCGGTGTGTTTGGCGAAGTCGAGGGCATGGCGCGGAACGCCCCTTGGCATGTGCAGTGTGTACCTCCAATTGGGGTTGGTTTTTGGGGAGAGTGTGGCCTGGCAGTCGGGGCGGTCGTCTGGGGATCCAGGTTTGAGTCTCAGTGGGGATGCGCGGCATTGCGTTATTGATTTCTCCGTGCCTGATTAGAGTGAAGGTGTCCGTCTGTGCCCTGGTCGACATGCTGCGTTTCCATTTGTGATACAGGTTGTTTTGTGTAAACTTAAGGCATGCAGACTGTTGTCATGGTGGTTGGGGTTTGGTGTTGGTTATGGGAGGAGCTCGTGATCCGGGTTCGAGTCTCGGTGGGGACGCGGGTGGCTGTCTGGCGGATTGATGTGTTCACAATTGTTGTTGCTGCCCTGTCTGACTAGTGCCACAGGGCCTCTGTTGAAACACAAGAGCTTTGGGAATGTGATCTCCGTCAAGGCATTCACCGAGCGAGGTGGCTGCAGTGTTTCCCTCTGGGGTTTGGTCTGTCCCCCTGTTGTCCTTGGCTCGGCACCTTGGTTTCGTGAGTTCGCCTCCCACTGTGGGCTGCCCGACAGGGACAGTGCCCCGGAGCTTGGTTCAGTCACTCTTTCGAGGTCGAGCGGCGGTGAGTCGCGCATGGTTTAAATGGCGACTACTTTTAGCTTAGGCGTTCGCGTGACTCTGCCAACATTCTCTTGACACATTATGTTCTATATGGTTTGTTTCGTTAAAACACTCGCCCGATAAATCGGATGGCATTTTGATATACTCACACGTGTTTTCACATGTCGCAATTCTGAACCGTCTCGGCTATTTGCATATATATTTAAACTATCGGGGACCTCTGCAAATTGATGCGTGCCACATACTGCATGAACATTTAACTCTGCGCCACAGTGAATCTGCAGGAACAGTGACGCGAGGCAGGAAAGGTGTCGCTACCAAGGTTTCAATTTCTCTTAAGAAGTTAAATTCAATGTTCTGCATAAAGCGGCATTGTGGTCCCGTTGGGAGCTTTCAGAATAAGTTTTGAGGTGACATAAATATATTGAACATTTCAATACAACTGTATTTCATCTCTCGTTCTGGAGATCGGCGCCTGCGAGTTCTTTTCCGTTTTAATGTGGGGGTGGCGGCTCGCTTCCATTACACATGGTGACTGTGGGGAGGAAATGTACGGCTAGGAATGCACCCAAGTGAGCGAGCGCTAAGGCTAGGTGCGTGGTTTCAGCTATGGGAGCTCCGGGACAATGGCAGAGCCCCGTGTCAGAGGGTTGGCGCGGCGAGATAATGCACAGGCCGCGAGGCTGGGTTGGGGCCGGATCCCACCGCCATTGCTGGCCACGTGTTGGCCATAGACGGCCGCATTAGTTCCACCCCAGCAGGGAAGGAAATCAGGTTTGTGTGCATTCCTTTCCTTGGATGGGCGCAGGGGATGTTTTGCTATAGGGCGGGGTGCTCTAGCCCCCCCCCCCCATGTACCGCTGGGCAGTGGGGACCACTTGGAGCCCGTAACTTGATCGTTGAGGTTACAGGCTGAATTACATGGGTTCAGAGCTGCTTGCAATCTGGTGGGAAATCAATGTATAGGCAACCGGTGCGCATGTAAAGCGCTCCAAGAACTTCGGGTTGACTTCGCGCTTTATGAAGATTTGGATTGCTATTAAAGAGCCCGGAAAAGCTCAGTGCGGAAAGCTTTAGATTAAAGGTTCCCGGTTCGGTCCTGAGTTTGAGCAGAAGCGGGTTAGGGACCGAATCATCATCCTTAACACGCTTAGAAGCGTGAATAATATAACAATATACACTTTTTCCCGTGCCTGAACCGGTGCTCATGTAAAGCGCTCCAAGGACTTCCGGTCTACTTAGAGCCATACGGATAGGCATTTATCTGAATTTAAATGTAGTAATACTCGTACCCGAAGGGTAAGCAATCGGTGCTCTTGTAAGGCGCGCTATGACCTTCGGGTCGGGCTCGCGCTATAGAATTAGACAATATTTGGAATAGAATCATAGTGCCCGAGATAGCTCCGTTCGGAGAGCATTAGACTAGAGATTTGGTGGTTCCCGGTTCTATCCTGGGTTTCGGCAGAAGCCGTTCATTGACTAAATATGTATCCTTAACACGATTATACATGTGGAAACAAGAAATAAAAATAAAAAAAATAATAATAATATTAGACACTTTTCTCCGTACCTGAATGTGCAAGCAACTGGTGCCAGGAGATCCGGAAAGGTTGGGGACAAGCAGGGTAAATGAGCTGAGGGGCCGAGCATCTGCCGGGAGGGTCAGGCCTGAAGTGTTACAAGTGTGGCTTGCACTCTACGTTGTGGGGGTCCCTGTGTCGGACTCTGTCACTTTACATTCCTTCCTAATCTTCCTCACTACTGCCATTCTTCCGTATTGCCGATAATGTGTGTCATGGGCCCAGCTGCTGTTAATGTAGGCACGTTTGTAGCGAGGGTAGACAAAAAGCGAGGGTAGACAAAAAGCCTTTCTGTCTTGAAGTGCTGGAGCCATGGAATCTGTGCTACAAATTAACCAAAGTTAAACCGGAACAGTGCGGGCCTATTAGGATGTAGTGGCTTTGCATACGGAAATGAGTGCATGAAATCTTAACCACCTGATGCATAAACTCCAGGATGGTGAGCATACATTAATAAAGCTAGCAGTAAAGCAAGGAATGGCTGAACTAACCTTTCAAGTCTTGAGGCTCGCCGCTGATTAGACTGTTTAGTTTAATATACAGAGGTGAAAGGAACCCTGTTGGCAGGTTTCTGCAGCTCATTGCTCCAGGCTTTAGAAAGCGCAGACTTTACCCGTTGGTGACAAAGCGCTTCTCAGTGGGAACAGAACTGATACTCGCGAGTACGATATGTGAACTCATTTGGTATAAACAGTGAATTACAAGAGGAAAGTGTCATGTGTGCACATTACTAAAGCATATATAGTACTAGTAAAAAAAATACAAAAAAATACTGCAATACATGGCTGACAATCAAACAGGAGAACAAACGTTATGTAGGCAATGGTGTCCCTCGTGCAAGTACCGGAATAAACAGAATGTAAGAAGTACTAAACAGTGTGTTGCCAGAGATTAGTGACTTGGGTGCATTCTACAAAAGAGGACCTAACTCAGCGGGATAATACTGCAATAATGGGCAGACTCTCAATCCACTAGAACACACTGGGAAGGCACTTTCAGAGGCAAGGAGAATAGAATTTCTTTAATGTAAGGCCTTCCTTCAGATAGGAGAGGACAACCATTAAATTTGGAAGGGTGGAGGTAGGTGGACAAACTAGTCCTTGTAACTCCAAACAGGCTTGGCCTGGGTAGCGTGTGGGGCATTGATGGCCCATGTCTCATTGCAGAGAATCCAGATTGTTAGATGGGGGGGGAGAGAGCTTATACTAAATGTTTTCTGTCAAATGCAGGAACCGCGCTGGAGAAGCGCCATGCTCGGAGAGGTCTCTGCAGTTCTATGCGTTGGAGCACAGACTTTGCCCGTTGGGGGTCACAACGCTTCGCAAGGGGGACGGAACCGTTACTCCCATAGGGGTTTTCAGTCATAGCTACGCAAAGTTACAAGAAGCGAGTTGCAACAAGAGCTGATAGTGGAAGATGTTTTACTGGGCATCACAAAAGGAGAAGGGGTCTTGGGTGCCTATTACATTAGCGCATATAGTACAAGTGAGGTACATGCAAGGCGGTGAGTCTCACGTGATAATCAAACGTCATTTAAGCTTTGGGGCAACGCATGCAAACCACGAATCTAAACTAGACTGTTAGAGGTAGCAGTCTGTGTGTTACCAGAGGTTGGTGACGGGCGCATGCGACAACAGAGGATCTACTCAGTTAGAGGGATAACATTGCAAGAATAGGCAGCCTCTCTAGGCATCAGAACACTTGGGTAGACACCTTCAGAACAAAGGAGAGAAGTGTTTCGCTTATGAATGGACTTCCTTCAGTTAATAAGGAAGGCCAACTTTAATTGTGGAAGGGTGCAGGTAATGCGGACTATTAGTGCTCGGAACCACAAATGGCCTGGGTAACGTGTGGGGCATTGAGGGCCATGTCTCATTGCAGTGAATGCAGATAGTGGATCGGGGGGGGAGGACATTTTAATCAATGTTTTCTGTCTCCAATGCAGGAACTGCGCACGAGAACAGCCCCACCCACATGGGGGGGGCCACCTGAATTATCAACAGGATAATAGCACACTGTGGGCAGTGGGTTAAGGTCTGGGATTCCCATGTTCTCCCCAGTTGTCATTACTATACGGGGTGTGGGACACAGGCTAGTTTCACTCATGGAAGTACTACATGGATAGTGAATGGGAGCTGGGACTTATTAGGCAGCCCTGTGCAGAATTGGATGTTCTCCCTTACTTGAGTCTGGACGAGGTGTTTACGGAGCAATAATTGGGATGTTCGCGCTGGATGCAGTGGCACAACAGGGGCCAAGCATGCACTCATGCGAAAGATAATGGGGAATGTGTTTTCAGCTCAATAACAGGTTGAGTTGGGCATATCATGCATCTCATGTGCATTAATGGATTGCTATGCCGTTTGTTCTCTAATATTTATTAGTGTTTGAACATCTGAGGCCCCATCCACTGAGGGACAGAAGGGGACTTGGACACCTGTAGCACATTGATAAAACCTTGTTTGGAATACTCCCTTGGCACAGGCTGATCAGTTCAGAATGGTGGAATTTTGTTTTCTTCCACGATACCCAGCGTTATTGTTTAACAACATTAGGGAATGACCAACAGCAACGATGTCTTATTTTCCTGTCGGGCTACAGCCCCCAGATGATTGGACAAGTAACCTCATGGGTAGAATGGTAGACGACTGGGCGGGTCCTCATTGTGGGGTACATGGAGGACTTCTCTTAAAATCTCCGGTCTCACGGTTCCAGGCAGTTCTGACTGACTGTGTAATTTGGTGATACTCTGTTCCATCTGAGCCACGCAGTCTCATTCGGACCAGGCACTTTTACTTCCAAGTTTCGTGCGTGGGTCACTGTCTCACGCATCCACGCTCCAACCTATGGAAGGTCTGACAAAAGCAGCCTGATAACCTTGGTCTGCCTAGAATGCTGGCGGGTCTGAGGGGCGCAATTCTGACATTGGGTCTCCCTCATCTTCAATGAAGTGTACGAGCAAGAAAGTGTTTTGTTAGTCCTTCAATGTCACTCATCGTGCATTGTAATATGGAAATGTCACACTAAGCAGTTTACGCTTATAGCTCTGAAAGGGGTGGCTAGTTCGTGGTTGGCTATGCAAGAAAGCTTTAGCTGTGGCTTCTTCATCTTGGGCAACTAAGCAACATCGACTGTGGTAGTGATGTGCTCCTTCTGTAAATTACAGGGAGGCAATTGGCATAGCGGCTATACACCAAGCAATATTCAGCACTTTACCTGAACAAGCTGGATAGCCCTGCAGATTAGTGGGCCGGCGTAATCCTCAGATTAACTGCGGCATCCTGGCCTACACTGAGACAATCACATAGTTGTGCCACAGCGTTGCCAGTTTCCTTTACTCTGCCCCATTCTACACCAGTAGGTCTAAGTAAGGCCACATGCTAGACAGGGGACACCATGCCAGTGGCAGTGGTGTTGTTTAGCTGATAGGGGCTTGTTGGTTGCTGGTCAGCCAGCTAGGAACAGACTGGGGGATGGCGCACTAGATGGACATCTGCAAAGCACAGTTGGCAGTTAGTTGTGAAGTTCATGGACATCACTGTCACAGTTCCATGTCCGGAGGGCGGCAGAAGGGAGAAGGAAGTTTGGTTGCGTGCCAGCGTGCCGGTGCTGAGGAAGAGAGCAGACTTGTCCTTGACTGAGCCGAGGGAGGCCGGTGATTGCAATGGTAGTGCAATAGGTCCATGGCGACAAGGAGAGGTGGATAGTGTTGCCCGACAAACTTGGAAGTAGCCGGAAACATAGGGGAACTTGTTTCATCAGGCTTGGGTTGCTACTTGCCATTATGCACTGTGTGCTTTGAGGTAGACCGGGTTCATTTACCCGAAGTTGATATGAGATCTTTGGTTGATATAGAGGAAAGCACTAGGAGCAGCAGGTGGTACTAATAGGAAGCTAGTAGGTGGGGGGGACTCTGGGGCGGCGGCGGCCACACCCAGAGCCATGGCGGAGTTACAGGGTGATCCAATGCAGAAAGGTACAGAGGGGTACCTTCTACAGGAGCACCGGTGGGTGCGAGAGCAGAATTAGCCCCCAGGGAGATCCACGCTGTGATGGATCCTGGAGGAGTGACGGCGCCCTGTTAGTCCTTCGGGCGGTTGTAGACCTGAGCAACCGGGGGTTGCCACAACGCTCTGCCCCCCGAGGGGGAGGGGTTTGAGTAAGGGGCGGAATAGAGGTCCGCCGAGGGGAGGGGTTAGACCTTCCCCCCCAAAACTGACAACGCCCCCGCGGTTAACACCCCGGGGGGTTATGGCTCATCAGGTGGGCGGGTCGCGAGAGGCGGCCTGCGCTGCATCGACCCGTAAGATAACCCAACATGGTGGCATAATGTATATGCTAATAAAACTGCAACAACTTTCTCCATCAAACTTGTGTTGTGTCGGTTATTGGTGGAGTGGTGTGTTGTTTGAAGAAAGGTCAGGGGTTGGGCCGATATTGGCACTATGATTGGCTGCCCCGGGACACCAAAGGTGGCCACCTACGAGGGCGGCCACCTTTAGTGCCATAGGATGGCACAGACCCTGAGCGGTCTAGTGGTTGGGGGGATTGGAGGTCCCCCCGTGATGTCACTTCCTGTGTCTTGGGGGAGGGGGGAGTGACTATATAGTCCTGGGGGCGTGGGTCAAGCGCCCTCTTTGTTTGCGACCGCTGCTCGCGCTGACACTCGCCCTCCCCTGCCTGGACCCTGAGCGTGTGACTGCCCGTTGCTGTTTTCCCTCCCATCCGCTTACCCTGCTTTCGGGCAGTAAGGGGGGGGGGTTGTTTTGTTTTAATATTACTGTCTTTGTGTTGCAGGCGGAGTTACAGGGCGATCCAATGCAGAAAGGTACAGAGGGGTACCTTCTACAGGAGCACCGGTGGGTGCGAGAGCAGAATTAGCCCCCAGGGAGATCCACGCTGTGATGGATCCTGGAGGAGTGACGGCGCCCCGTTAGTCCTTCGGGCGGTTGTAGACCTGAGCAACCGGGGGTTGCCACAACGCTCTGCCCCCCGAGGGGGAGGGGTTTGAGTAAGGGGCGGAATAGAGGTCCGCCGAGGGGAGGGGTTAGACCTTCCCCCCCAAAACTGACAACGCCCCCGCGGTTAACACCCCTGGGGGTTATGGCTCATCAGGTGGGCGGGTCGCGAGAGGCGGCCTGCTCTGGATCAACCCGTAAGATAACCCAACATGGTGGCATAATGTATATGCTAATAAAACTGCAACAACTTTCTCCATCAAACTTGTGTTGTGTCGGTTATTGGTGGAGTGGTGTGTTGTTTGAAGAAAGGTCAGGGGTTGGGCCGATATTGGCACTATAAATGGAGGCACGTTTTTGACGCTGAGCCGAATGGCTCAAGGCACATTAGAGAGACAGAGCGTCAAAGAGGAGGTACGAAGAGGCAGGACGAGGGGTAATGATGATCTCACACGAAGACAATGCCGGCAAGATTGCGTGCCTGGAACCACGCGCACTTTCATTTAAAAGCGCAGATAAGTTAAACCGGCAATTTTGTAAACCCAAAGCAAAATGGACAATAATTAAAACAAAATATCCATATGCCCAAAAGTAAATAAAAATTGACATTGTCATCGATGTTATCGAAAGTCTTACCCCTCAGTTCTTCTCGCAGCCCACAAAAACAGCTCCTGCGCAGTAATCAACTGACGGCTGCTGTAACTGACTGAAAAATAAGATGTGCTTCGTGAAAATGAAAATCCGATGGCCAAATAAAAGTGTGAAATTGCTCCATTAGGTGGCAGCAAATATCCATTCCCTCTCTCAGGCAAAATCAAAGAAATTATACCACCGCTTCCAAATATGAACAACGGAAAATGCCCTTCAGCTCGGTTCACGAGGCACTCAATCAGCCCCCTGACATATAAAGCTTGTAACTGATTATGTCCACTTTCAAGGGTTTTAATACACAAACGCTGACCATGGGCTCCGGTTCTGCTTTTCTCCATTCTTTTAATTTTCAGATCTGATTAAAAATTTCCTTCTCCTACTCACGATTAAGTTGATCCTTTAGGGACCAGAAAATCTCAGATGCCAGGCAACAGGCAGCCAGGTAATCGCGTTAAAGATGAGCAGTGGCACACATCAATTGTGAAACAAGAAGCAAGGCAGCAGGATATCAGAAACAGCTGCAAACAGGAACAACAAAAAGAAACTGGCACCTTACCGTTGTGGGCGACCGATGGAGGTCACTGGTGGGGCTCTTGTCGGGGTGCCAGTAACCTTGAGTTGCTATTTAAAATGTCTTTTATCTTGCTTGATGATCTCCCATTCCAAATTACATGGGGTTACTTGCGATGTAGGTTGTTTCCCAGCTTCGCCAATTGTAATAAGTCCAATGTGCCACAGGTATACTTTAAAGATGAGTGCTTTATTGATACAATCTTAGATGGATGTAAGTATCAAGCATAAGTATCATAGATAAGTAAGCCCAAAGGGAGAGCCCCACCAGGAACAGCTTCCTTGCCGCTCAGCCCATCCACTCCAACTGCCACTCCACACACAGGCATACCAGCATTCCATTCACACATCACACATACCAACATTCCAAGCTCACTCACACTGGCTGAGCAGCAAGGGAGATAACTAGGAAAGGTACAATATACTAAATACTAGCATACTACAGGCCCGAAATAGCAGTTGTAGACATCTTTTTGATACCTTTTAAAACTTGCTTCCTTTGCGTTGTTAAGGGGGTGGTTATGTGGTATCCTGCTGCTCAGCCAGAATGACTGCCTGATGGAATGTTAGTGTTTGGAATGTGTGCATGCGTGAATCAGTTGGTTGAAGGGCTGAGCAGCAGGGAGGCTGCTCCTGGTGGAGCTCCTACTTAGACTCTGACTTTACCTCTCTGTATCTAATTTACCACCTAAATAAATCTATGTGGTAAATTACCTTGCTTAGAGCGTCCTTACTAAGGTTATCAACCACCAAGTTGGTGTGGCAACCACTTCGCAAAAGGGATGGGGTCCCCTTGACTCCTTCCCCTTTTTGAATGTTAAAAATGTTTGTAGGAGAGAAGGCTGTGATTTGTAGGACTAGTAACAACACTCAAACAAACCTTTAAAAATTTAAACTTTTCGTTTTAGACACAATTCCATTTCATTTTTTTTTTTAAAGCTGTATTTTAATAAGTAGTTCGCTTTATTGAAGGGCAATCACAGACTTAGTGGTCTGCTGACCCCAGCAAGTCCCCACAACTGTGATGGTCATCAATCGGAGTAATTCACAATTTGTGACCTATCTCATGAATATTAATGAGGTAGTGTGGTAGTAGTGTATATGCTTTCTTTTATGTCTATGTTAGTTTGTATATTGTTAGCTCATTTTTAGAATATGCTTGTGTCATTTGTAGAATTATATGATGTAACTTTAGTATTAAATCTTTTTATTGAAAGCCAGTACACCGACCAGTGCTTTTGGAGGCAAGGGCCGAACAGTGAAAAAACAGTTGCTGCGCCAACGCCAATGCAGGTGCCTTACGATGCAATTTAACCAAGGCATTCCGCCTACAACCCAGCCGGGCCGGCCGCGTTTGAAAGACTGAGAATCAGTCGGTCGCAACAACAATGCATACATTATTCGAAAAAAAAGAAAAAACCCCACCATCACTCCCCTACCCTACCCCACCCCCCCCTCCCCCTTGTCCGCTGAGGTAAAAGAAAGGAAACACTAAAGAAATCAGTAGTAGTGGCTAGGGCATCACGGAGGGAACCCTAATTCTGGGATGTCTTTTTGCGGGGTTTTGTCTTAGGCTCTGAGAGAGGTGTGTCTGCTAGATGCAGCAATCTCAGGTATCGGGGACAGCTCAGTTCCCTGAATTCCCCTGTAAGAAGCGACAGAAAAGGCCGCCAGAGGTCCGCAAATTCGTCTCCTCTGCCCGCCGTGGTCAGAGAGCGCTTCTCCATTCCCAGAATGGTCCAGAGTCTGTGCAGCCAGCCCAATTTCACAGGTGGTTGAGGATCCCTCCAGCGGGCCACAATGTTTTGCACCGCTGCCCCTAGTGCAAGCGCTATTAGTCTCCCTCTCATAGACTTTAGGGGGTACATCAATGTGTTGGGTAGTCCCAGCAACACATAGGCAGGAAATCGGGGGAGCTGGGTGTCTAAATGGAGGTCTATCAGGTCTAAAATAGAAGTCCAATATTTCTGCAGGTGCTCGCAACTCCACAGCACGTGTTCCAGTGTGCCCAACCCTCCGCAACCCCTCCAACAGCGGTCACTGACTTGGGGATCCCAGCGGTGTATGCGTTCTGGAGTGTGATACCAGTAGGTGGCCACTTTTGTGAGTGTCTCAGTGAGGCCCGTGTGGTAGGGCGAGTGCCGGGACCTGTGGTAGATCCCCTCCCACTCCTTGCGCGTGAGCTGCCTTCCTAGGTCTTTTTCCCATCTAGCCTGCCCCGCGCTATAGGTGTATTTGTTAGTGAGAAGCAGGTGTTGGTATATGTCCGATAGCAGTTTCTTCTCCGACGTGCGTGTTAGCAGCCATTTTTCATAGGAGGTAAGAAAGCGCTGCGCTCCCGGTTTGATCGGCGGCTGTAGGACCCAATGTCGGACCTGCAAATAGGGCAAGCGATCCGCTTCCGGTATTCCATAGGTCTCCTTCACCTTCTGGAATGGAAGGATGCCCTGAAGGTCAAACACGTGGCCTATCTCCCGGCAAGGTGTAGTCCTCCAAGTCGCGAACGCTTGTGCATCTAGGCCCGGGGTGAACTCCGGGTTGTCGAATATCGGCGTTAAGCGGGGAAGGGAAGGAAGTGAGATCTCTCCGGACTGCCACTTTATCCCATACTTCCATGACCGTACCGGTGATATGATGCATACAGGTTAGGTGGCCTATGGCGCCGCAGCAGGAAGGGTACACCCTGGAGTGTCCGGCCCGCCACTGCCTGGTCTTGTAAAAGCCAGTGTTTGCTGGACTCCAGCTGGTACCACTCTACAAGCGTGCGTAACTGTGCCGCTTGAAAGTACAGGGCGAGGTCGGGCAGCCCAACTCCCCTATGTGCTGGGGGAAGCGTGGCGATTAGGTGCTTAAATCGGGGGCGGCGACCATTCCAAACAAAACGCGACAGATCTGCCTGCGTTTTCTGGAGCCAACCTGCTGGAGGGCGCAGCGGGAGAGTCTGGAAGACGTATAGGGCCTGGGGGAGCAGCGTCATCTTAATGGCAGCAATACGGCCCAGCCAGGACAATGTGAGGTGTTTCCATTTCCTAAGAGTCTCGGTAAGGCGTGCGCTAAGTCTGGCATAATTGACCCCTGCTGTGGCCTGTATCGTGGGCGCTAGTAAGACTCCCAGATAGGGAACAGTAGATGTAGACCATCGCAAGTCAAACTCTGCCTTAGCTTCCGTCAACACCTCTGGGGGTAGGGACACATTCAGTGCTTCCGATTTATCCACATTAATTTTAAAGCCCGAGGCCTGGGCAAATGTATGCAGCTCGATAAAGAGCGCTCTCAGGGATTGCATTGGGTCCATGAGTGAGAGCAGAATGTCATCCGCGTACAGACTGATTTTGTGTGTATCTCCACCAAAGGGGATGCCTCTGATGAGTCGGTGTTGTCTAATCCGCTGTGCCAATGGCTCCATGTAGAGCGCGAATAAAAGGGGGGAGAGCGGGCAGCCCTGCCTGGTCCCCCTGCTAATCGGGAATCGTGGTGAGGTGTGGCCATTCACCCGGACCGTAGCGTTAGGTTGCCTATAGCAGTTGAAAATGCGGTTTCGGAGAGTAGCCCCGATCTCTGTAGCGCCAGGTCTAGGTAGGGCCAGTGCACCCGATCGAACGCTTTCTCGGCGTCGACCGTGAGGAGCATGCAGCCCGGCTTTGCCCGTGATCCGGCCTCAATCAGGTGAAGGACGCGTTTGGTGTTATCACTCGTCTGTCTTTGGGGGATGAAGCCGGCCTGGTCCGGGTCCACCAGCTGTTGCATATAGGGACCCAGTCGGCCAGCTATGATACTTGTATAGAGTTTGAGGTCAATATTTAGTAGGGATATTGGCCTGTAGGAACCGCACCTGGTCGGGTCCTTACCGGGTTTGGGTATCACCGAGATTGCGGCTTCCAGTAGTTCCGGAGGGATGGCTCCGGGCTGATCAAAGGTATTAAACAGATCTCGCAATAAGGGTGCCACCTGCGGACAGAATTTCTTATAGAATGCCGCGGGGTAGCCGTCCGGACCTGGGGATTTTCCTAGCTTGAGGCGAGATATCGCCGAGATGACTTCCTCGATACCAATGGGCCTATCTAGAAACTTCGCTTGTGCCTCGTTCAATGATCGGAGGGCCGCCCCATCCAGATAATCACTGCCTGCTTGTGTGTCTAGAGTGTCTGCGTCGTACAGGTCTGCATAAAATCTACCGAACTCTGCCGCTATAGCCGCGTCCTCAGTAATCGGGTCCCCTTTGCTAGGTTGAATAGTCCGAATGTGTTGCCTCCGGCGCTGCTCTCTCAGCTTGCTCGCCAGCAATTTCCCACATCGGTCCCCCCTGGTGTAGTAGGCATGTTTCAGGCGCAGGGCTGCAAATTCCTCCACATCCTGATCCAGGGCCGCTAACATCTTCCTCTCTGTGCACAGTTGGCGCCAGGCCCTGGCTGCCCCCGTGCGCTGATGCATCTGCTCCAGCTCTGCCACCCTCTGCGTAAGTTCAGCCCTCTTCTGTGCGCGCTCCCTATTGTTGGCCGTGGCCACCGAGATAAATTCGCCCCGCAGGACAGCCTTAAGCGTGGCCCATTGAGTGGCTTTGGAGGTATCATCATTGGCGTTATTAACAAGGAAGTGGCTGATGGCGGTTGTTATCTTCTCTACAGTGGCAGGGTTTTGGAATAGGCCTATACGCAGGCGCCAGTGCCGCTGCGGACTGGGAGTGTCCGGTACCAGGAAGGTTGCCACCACTGGGGAGTGGTCCGACAGTGAGGCCGGGAGGATCTCGACATCCCACGCGCGCGCCGCTAATTGGGTAGAGCATAGGAAATAATCTAGCCTCGCATATGATTCATGGGCTGCTGAGTAGTGTGTGTAGGCTGTAGCTCGGGGATGGGAGAGTCTCCACAGGTCAACTAAGCCCAGATCAGCAAGATGTGCGTGTCCCTCTGTGGAAAGTGCCCCGACCTGTCCGGAGCGCTGGTTAGAGCGGTCTGCAGTGTTATGAAATACCAGATTTAGATCTCCCCCTATTAGTAAGTGTGGGTGGGTGTTGGCTGTGGCCGCTTCCAGCGCTGAGTGTAGGTATCGTTCCTGACCATTATTAGGTGCGTACGCTGAGCCTATCAACAACGTCTGTCCCGCCACCAGGAAGCGATGGACTAATAGCCTACCCTTAATCTCCGCCTCTTTTTGCAACATCCGGCCTCTAAAGGATCTCGCTACTAGGATCGCCACCCCAGCCACTTTCCTGGATGCCGATGAGAAGAACTGCTCTGGGAAGAAGCGGGATTTAAGCCTATGGTGTTCTTTGGGCTGCAGGTGTGTCTCCTGCAGTAGGCATATGTCAGCTTGTGAGTTCCTCAGAAAAGAGAGAATCGCCCTGCGTTTGTTCGGGTTATTAAGCCCTCTCACATTTAGTGAGAGAACTGTCAAGGGTTGAGTCATCCCGGGCATGTAGCAATGGCAGGTGCGCTATGTGTGTGACCCGTCAGTGCAATAGGAAAGAAGGAAAAAAGGGAGAAATGGTTCCTCTCAGCACTAGTGGACAAGGAGGTCCCTCCCCCCACCCCACCCCAACCCCCAACCCCAAAAAAGAGCCTCTCCCGGCAACCCCAACTGTGCCAATCACCCCCTTCCAAAACCCACCCACCGCCCCCTCCCCCTCGATCCCAACCAAAGAAACCCAAGAAAAAGTCATAGTCCCAGGTCAGTCAAAAGTAGCGTAGAGCTGTAGAGTGACCAAAGTCAGATTAGACCCAAACCTGTGGAGCCAAAAATAGACTGGGGCTGTGGCATCAGCGACCTTCGTGGCCCCCCACCCCGCCCCCTTCTTTGTCGCTACTGTCCATGTATGCCCCCTCAGTGGCTGTCCTAAGAAGGCCTTGAGGTGTCCTTTGCCACTTCCTGGACCGCTACAGCGTGCTCCTTGGCAATCGTCGTCTGGTCCGGGCGTGCACTCGACTTGGGTCGTCGCCGTCTTCGGACTTTCTGCCAGCCATCACGTCGGGTCTGTGACTGATTTTCTTGTGACGACTCCATGTTAGTGTCGTCGCTGTGTTCTTGATCCAGTAGCTCGAGCCCCAGTAGATCGCAGGTGTCTTGGAGGGAGCGCATCTGGTGAAGGGCTCCGTCCCACCGAAAGATGTCTAAACGGGTGGCCCCAAGAATAGGGCACCCCTTTGTCTCTCAGGAAAGTGGTGACAATCTTGAATTCCCTTCTCTTTTTGAGTGTTATCACAGAGAGATCTTGAAAGAGTTCCACTGATGCGTCTCTGAACCGGAGAGGCTGGGACTGGCGTGCCTCTCTGAGAATCCTCTCTTTGAGTGGAAAGTCTGGGAGGAAAGCTAGTATGTCAGGAGGAGGGGCCGGGGCTCGACGTGACAGACCTACTCGATGCGCCCGGTCAATGTGGATGGGGAAGTCTGCGGGTTCCCTGAGAATTTCCCGGAACAGATCTTGGAGGTACATGGTGACGCTGTTCCCTTCCGCTTTTGTTGGCACTCCCCGGACCCTTATGTTGTTCCGCCGGGAGCGGTTCTCTAAGTCCTCATTATGTGCTTGGAGGTCCATTTGCTGATCGCGGAGTCGCAGGACCTCTTGCTGGAGATGCACCAGCTCTTCACAGCGGACGTGATTGGAATCCTCCATCGTTGCTACCCTCTCCCCCAGTCCATCCAAGTCCCTGCGCAACTCCCTCTGTTCGCTCACCAGCTCCTGTTTTAGGGTCTGGAAGTTTTCCCGCAGTGTGCCGAACAAGGATTCAAGGAAGGACCTCGTGACAGGGGCTTCTTCCTGGGTCGCACCTTTGTTGGTGGCGGGCGTGGATGACGGCGACGCTGCTTGGCATTTGTCTCCTTTTGGCGGCTGCTTCACCAGGAGATCAGTGATGGAGCGGCCTCCCCTGCAGTTAGCGTTCGCCATTGCGGTGTTTCCTGCTGTGCCCTACCTCCGTGGCCACGTCTGTGATTCGGTGCTCAAACCGGCCACCAGGCCGCGAGGAAGGGCCAATCGGAGTCTGGCCACCTGTGTGGCTGTTGCGGGGATGGACGTTGCCGGCCCAGAGGTCTGTTTACTGTGAACCTGGCCCGTGCAGCCTCTTCTGGTCTGTGATTCGCAGCCGCTCTTCCCACCGTGTCCGGGCCTGCCGCCTGCGGCCCCTGTCCTCTGGGAGCCACTGGCGCCTCTCCGCTATGGCTCCGTCGTCTGCCTTCGGCCCCACAGCTTCTCCACCGACTCGGGCCTCCACCACCAGTCCCCGTGTGTGTCCTTCCAGGTGCCGGCCGGTGCCTGCTCGTTGTGGGGCCCTCCGCCAGGGCCGGGGCGGGGGGGGTCCAAGACCGGCCGGTCGCGGGCCGGTGCCCTCGGTTCCCCGTTAGCTCGGGTGTATTTCCGGTTCTGTGTCCCCAGGGTTCGGCACCCAGGCCCCGCTTAGGCAGGGAGTCCCGCAGCTCCGCCACGTATCGCCCCTGTGCGCCCCAGGTGTGTCTCTGGTCTCGGGGGCCACTAGTGCCGGGTTCTCGACAGCTGCTGTAGGGTTGTCAGGCGGGAGCTTCCTCCGAGGGGGCGAGCTGCGCCCCACGTCCCCCTGCTCTGGGGTTGCTCTACGACCCCGCGGGGGCCTCTCTCCGTGGGGGTCTTCCTGAGGGTGCCTGACTGCCCTCGGCGCGGGGCCTACCCCCATTGCGTTGCTGCACTGCCCCTCGTTTGCTGTGGCTACGTCGCATAGGGCGCTCAGGACACCCACAGCCAGTCGCCTCGCGCCTGGCCTGTTCCCTGCCCTCCTGGGTGCACTGGGGCCTGCGCGATGTCGCGGAATGAGGCTATGCGCTCCTCCTCATGCAGGTCCCCCGGGCTGCCCGGCTTTGCTAGGCCCCGACCAGGCCCTCAGGCAGATCGTCTTCTGGTCCGCTCAGTCGCCCCCCCATCGGAAGGCCCGCAACCCTTGGCAATGCCTCAATCTCGGGGCTGCTTCAGGTGTCTCTGGGGGACCCAATCCCACCCCAGCTTAGTCCACGTCAGCTCGCTAGGCCCCGACCGGGCCTTCGATTTACAAGCTCCTGGCCCGCCCCATCACTCACCGCCAGTGATTCCCCGGGCCACTCGAGAGTCTTCACTCCCCGCCAGTCGCTGCCGGGGCCAGGTGGCTGCCGTCCGCTAGCCCACTTCTCCTGCACTCTGCCGGCTCTCCGTCGTGCAGGCCCAGACCGGGCCCTCGATTTTCGCGCTCCCGGCGCTTTCGACAGCCAGCCGCCGGGAGCTCAGCACGCCAGGTCAGCCCCCTGCTTACTTGCTGCTTCCGGAGGCTGAGGGAGGGTGCGCGGTGTCCTCCGATCCGGTCCCCAACCGCCTAGCACCTCTCCAGCCGGTCCGCCTAGGCCCAGACCGGGGCCTCGATTTTGGCGCTGTCCGCACCTCTCGCGCCTCCCGGTCGGAATGTCACCCGAGCCGGGTCAACCGTCAGCTTCCCGGGCTGTAGGCGGCGCCGCTGGTTCCACAGCAGCGTCGGGGGTACTTGTGAGGTTAGCGGACAGCAGGGCCCCTCGAAGGCCGGTGGGTTGGGGGCAGTACGCTATGTTTATGTGTGCTGCAGGGGAATAAGGGCAGGGAGCCACGTAGACCTGCGTCTGTTCAGGTCGCCATCTTGGCCACGCCCCCCTATGATGTAACTTTAGAATGATAGAGCTTTGGTTGCTGGGGAAGTAAACGGTTGGATTTAGAAGAGTTGGGATGTTTGCCCTACTGCTCCGGTGGGTCTATGGTTTATGAATTGAATAAACTAAATTTAAACCACAACTTCGACTACAGCCCATCTTTATAGGTAGGCT
>NW_028255601.1:0-11360 GCF_964263255.1 Lissotriton vulgaris | reverse complement strand
CAAAGTAGGCTGCCAATGTGATATCGGTGGCTAAAATCTGTATAGTGAGACACTGGTCAGTCAGCCCAGTACCTTCTAAGAACACATGGACCCCTGAACTCTTATTATTGGTGGAACATGAACAAATCATTCGCAGATATCTAGATCTGGTCCCAAGATGTGTATTTTTCGACTACTACTACAGATAATAAAATATGAGTTTAAATGATCCACTCCAGTCGCTGATTTTTGATGATCATTAAGGCAAGGAAATGAAATCCTCAAAAGTAATATTGTAATATTAAAAAGTTTGGTCACAACAGAATGGAAAGTCTGAGACTACTAGAATAACATTGGATTGTTTTAAAGTGTCTTTGTGTTACATAATAAGAGTGATGCAATATTGTACATAATATTTCTTTTTATGGAATTTTCCTTTTTTAGATACTATCGTGGCTGCTCCAGAAGAAGGCGCTGGTTCGCCGAAACGCGCGTAGAGATTAATTTAGCCACATTTTTCTCTGAATAATTGTGTTTATTTTATGTAACCTTTATTTGTCGGATCAATTGCCCCTTTTTAACAGTGTTGTTGTGTATTCTCGATCTATTAAGTCACATATGTTAAATATAATTTGTGAATGTGTATTATTATTTCAATGTGTTTTAAAAAAAATTTGTGAATAAAATTGAACTTTCCCTTTTTACAAAAAACCAATGTTTTAGCTCAGTTCATTTCGACCACTTATTACGTTCTGTTGCCTAGATTGATACATATCAATTTATTTGCTTTTCCCTGGTCTAGGAACTCTATTTCCATGCACTCAGGGGGTCCTTGATAAATATTTACGCATTGCGCACCTGTACACATATACTTAGAGAGGGATATTCTCAAGAACGTGTACTAATCATCGCAAAATTAGCTTAAAACAACTTTGCACATCGCGACAAAAAAACTGTGTTAACGTGGCATTCCCAACCCGGCGGTACCATGCAATAGTATCACAATAAAGCGCAAAATGACCGCATAAAAATCAACGCGACGGTGAAAAAAGGCGAAACAGGAACGCGAAATGCCCCCAATTGCGATACAAAAATCAGCGACAACCAGCAACAGACCTGCAATTCCCACGCATCATGCGGGAAAATGCACTATAAAAGCCGGAAGACAAAAATGAGGCACATCATACAGTTGGCAGTGAACCGGAACCCGACACGGAACGGACTGATCTCTAATATTATTTACGTATGCTGTAAGCCATCCACTGCAGCAAGGCGCGAGGTTCCCTGGTTTCGTAGGAGCAAATTGAAACATTACAAGAGCGCTTATGTACTCGTAGTCGCAGCTATAACTACCACTCACAGATGTGCCTCATTTTTAACGGACTTCCAAGAGGACAAGCATATTGTGCTACGACATTTTAGACTTGGAAGCTTACTTGATCTTCTCTCGACTACTGATGACAACTGGCCCCGCCGGGTCGGAATTAAAACCGGTGCCGCAACGGAAAGGCATGACTGACAGTCCATACTAATATGTCTGGCGGTGTCTATGAGACACCGCAACCATATTAAACATTTTCCGCCCCGGCCGCTAGGCGACAGGGGCCGAAAAGCGACGGACGGTATTTCCGTCCGCCGCGGTCCCCCCGCCATACTAATATGGCGGGGGGAATTCAGGAATGGATGTCGGGCAGATTGCCTTCGCCAAACCAGCTGTGGCTACCGCCAGCCCGGCGGAGGCAATCCACCCAACATCATAATGGGACCCTAAGTTTCTATTTTCACAAACTAAAAATATTCCTAAGTGTAGAGTTTTGGAACTTTAAAATATTCACCTAAAATCATCGGAACCATGAATTCCGATTTACTCACCTGTTATCAGGAGAGAACACAGTGCCGCATCTTTTAGCCCAGCACTGACCCTGAAAAGTAATTCTAACCATACTTACCAGTAACTTGTATTTCCTTCTGTAGGAATCCATTGTCTGGTTTTTACCAGAAAAGTTTCTAAGTGTCTATTTTCACAAACTAAAAATATTCCTAAAAAATCACCTGTATGACTTAAACGCATTCTTTCAACTGTTTACAGGAGAAGCACCAGTGCTGGATCCAGGATCCACCACTGAGTAAGAAAAAGGGACGATAGTACTACTTACCTGCTAAATCAATTTCCTGCTATAGGATAACATTGGTGATTCTATGTGAAAACATTTCTAAGTATCAACTTTTAAAATACAATAATATTCCTTAAAAATCACTACTGTAACTACAACACTTTACTCAACCATTTACAGGAGATGTCCAAGGACTGAATCTAGGATCCAGTCCTGTGGTTAGAAAAGTAATCCAATTAGTAACTACTTGTATTTAACTAGAAATTCAAATTAAGGTCAATGTTGCATTGTGTTTGAAATTGTGTTGCCCAGTGCAACAACTGCAACTACTGTACTAAAAAGTCTATTGCTTATTTGCAAAGTATTTAAACTAAAGTAATTCATTCTGAGAAAGTATATTTTGTAATGTAATGTATAATGTAATTATAATGTAATTAAAAAAATAAAATATCTCAAAATAAATAGTTAAAAAATGTAGTAAATCAGTATAAAAAAATACCAATTAAGACATTTAAAAATTGTCATTTACAAAACCTTCGAAATTGACTGAACAGACCATAGGTTTCAGGCCTGATGTAGTTAGGAATTAGCATTTAAAACACCTTAGAAATTCACTGAAAAAAACATTGGTTTTAGGAATGTTATAGTTAGCTGAACATTTCACTTGTACAAAACCATTGAAATTCCTCCAATATAGTTAGTTGTACTAACTATATCTCGCGCGCCCGCAATCCACTGCTGATGATGTCACATGTTACGTCATTCATGACAAGGTCATCGACATCACTGATGACATCTCAAATGACATTACTGATGACATCATCCACGTGACAATCAGATACATCTCATCATACACTAGTATAACCTTTCATTACTCACTGTAAATTACAGAGTACCATATTTGAATCCATTGACACACCAATACATGTTTCTAAAAACCCACTCAGTGATTCCTAGATCTATACACACGTCTATTCACTTACCTACAGATTCACTCATACATGCAGTCAATGATCAATAGAACACTATCAAATATACTTATACACCTATATCGACATTAAACACCAGCACACATCCTATTCATTTATGAAGTTATCCTATTCACTTATGCAAACAATGGATCATACTTACAAACTTACTTAGCTACACACTTATACAAACACCACTTCATCTATTCATTTAGATAGTAAGTCATACTTAGTGTATTATAAAATCATTATTACAAGTATACGGTTATCCATACCTGAGGGCCGCCGAGCCCACCAGCCTCCCGCCACCCCAGCCACCCGAGGGCCGCCGAGGCAGCCCCAGATTTTCCCGCCGCCCTAGCCCCGCCCCCCCGCCAGCCGATTGGCTCCCGCTCCCGCCCCCCCGCAGACCCTCCCGACCGGCTCCCTTATTAAGGGGAGCCCGACCAGAGCCAGGGAGTGACCACTGCGCCTCCTGGCCTGGTCACCCCCACGCTCTTGTGCCTTCCTGCTCAGCCCCAGCCTCCGAGGACCGTCGAGCACACCAGCCTCCCGCCACCCCAGCCACCCGAGGGCCGCCGAGCCCACCAGCCTCCCGCCACCCCAGCCACCCGAGGGCCGCCGAGGCCGCGCCAGATTTTCCCGCCGCCCTAGCCCCGCCCCCCGCCAGCCGATTGGCTCCCACTCCTGCCCCCCGCAGACCCTCCCGACCGGCTCCCTTATTAAGGGGAGCCCGACCAGAGCCAGGGAGTGACCACTGCGCCTCCTGGCCTGGTCACCCCCACACTCCTGTGCCTTCCTGCTCAGCCTCAGCCTCCGAGGACCGTCGAGCACACCAGCCTCCCGCCACCCCAGCCACCCGAGGGCCGCCGAGCCCACCAGCCTCCCGCCATCCCAGCCACCCGAGGGCCGCCGAGGCCGCGCCAGATTTTCCCACCGCCCTAGCCCCGCCCCCCCCGCCAGCCGATTGGCTCCCGCTCCCACCCCCCCCGCAGACCCTCCCGACCAGCTCCCTTTTTATGACGTCCCCAAAGCGACCGCGCAGCGGACGCGCGAAGCGGGAGCACCGATTGAGCGCCGAAGGTGCGCCAAAGGTAAGCCCGTCTGCGCCCGTTCGCGCCTACACCGCGCCCAGTGCCAGGACCCCTGGCCCCCGCAGACCCCAGCCCACCCGCCGGACGTACGACGCCGCCACCCTCAACGCACTCAACATCGGCCGAATCCCGGGATGCTACCGAGCCACCCCGAGACGAACCCACGGACCCTTCAGCTGCCACGCCTGGAAGTTCACCTGCATCCGGACCTGCCCCGCACCAGCACCCGCCAAGCCGAACACCAGCAGCAACCACCTCAAGTGCATCCTACTCAACACCTGCTCCGATCACAGACACGCCATCGAACTCTGGAACCTCCTCGACACCACAGCTCCTGACGTCGCCTTCCTCACGGAAACCTGGATGAATGACTCCTCAGCGCCTGACATCGCCATCGCCATCCCAGAGGGATACAAGATCACCCGAAGAGACCGCGGCAACCAGACTGGAGGAGGCATCGCCATCATCTACAGAGACACCATCCGCATCGCGACCAACACCGACGACACCCTGACAACCGCCGAACACCTGCACTTCCAGATCCACACGGACCCCAAAACCATCCTCAGAGGCACCCTCATCTACCGACCCCCGGGACCACGCACACAATTCAGCGAAGACATTGCCGACTTCATCAGCCCGCACGCCCTCCCCTCCGCTGACTTCATCCTCCTGGGGGACATCAACTTCCACCTGGAGAACAACAAAGACCGCAACACCACCACCCTGCTTGACAACCTCGCCATCCTCGGACTCAAGCAGCTGGTGACCACCCCCACCCACCTCGCCAGACACACACTCGACGCTGTCTTCTCATCCAGCAAGGACATCGTCTTCAGCAACGCCACCGGACTCCACTGGACGGACCACAGCTGCGTCCATTTCACCTTCAGAAGATCCACGATCCACCACCACCAGCAACAGGTTGCTCGAAGAAACTGGAACAAGATCACAGCAGACCAGCTCGCCGCTTCCCTGAGCCAGCACCCTCCCGCCAGCTCAGCGAACCCCAGCCAGGCCGCCGACAACCTCACGAAGTGGATCAGCAACTGCGCAGACGACCTCGCCCCACTGAGGACCCCGCCTAGCAGACCCGGCAGCAAGAAGGCCCCATGGTTCACCGACGAACTCAAGAGCTCCAAGAAGAACTGCCGAGCCCTTGAGAAAGCCTGGAGAAGGGAGCCAACACCGGACAACATGACCACCCTCAAGCTCGCCACCCGGAAGCACCATCAACTGATCCGCGCCACCAAGAAAACAGCATTCAAGGACCGGCTGGACAACAACGCACACAACTGCAAGGAACTCTTCAACATCGTGAAAGAGCTCTCCAACCCCAACGCCGGAATCAGCGACATCACCCCGTCGCAAGACCTCTGCAACTCCCTCGCCTCCTACTTCCACAACAAGATCGCTGACATACACAACAGCTTCAGCCCACAAACAACGCTCCCCACGACCGCACCAACGCCCCCTACCACCACCCTCAGTGCCTGGACCCAGATCAACACAGAAGACACCATCTGCACGATGAACTCTATCCACTCCGGATCTCCGACCGACCCCTGCCCTCACCACATCTTCAACAAGGCCGACGCTGTCATTGCACTCCACCTGCGGGACATCATCAACACCTCCTTCGACACCACCACCTTCCCTGAGAGCTGGAAGCACGCCGAACTCAGCGCTCTACTAAAGAAACCAACAGCGGACCCCACCGAACTCAAGAATTACCGCCCCATCTCGCTCCTCCCGTTTCCAGCCAAAGTCATCGAGAAGACCGTCAACAAGCAGCTGGCCGCCTTCCTCGAGATGAATGGATCCGTCGACCCCTCACAGTCTGGCTTCCGAGCCAACCACAGCACCGAGACCGCCCTCATCGCTGCCACCGATGACATCCGAGCCCTGCTGGGCAACGGTGAAACAGCGTCCCTCATCCTCCTAGACCTCTCCGCGGCGTTCAACACTGTTTGCCACCGCACCCTAGTGCAGCGCCTCAGCAACATCGGAACCCAGGAAAAGGCCCTGGAGTGGATCATCTCCTTCCTCGCTGGAAGGACACAGAGAGTACGCCTACCACCGTTCAGATCTGCAGCAACGGAAGTCATCTGCGGCGTTCCTCAGGGCTCCTCACTCAGCCCCACCCTCTTCAACGTCTACATGAGCCCCCTTGCTGCCATCACACGCCAACACAACCTCAACATCATCTCCTACGCCGACGACACCCAGCTGATCCTCTCCCTGACCAACGACCCTGCCGCCGCCAGAACCAACCTCCACGAAGGGATGAAAGACGTAGCCGAGTGGATGACGACCAGCCGCCTGAAGCTGAACTCAGACAAGACGGAAGTCCTCATCCTGGGCTCCTCGCCCTCCGCCTGGGACGACTCCTGGTGGCCCCCCGCCCTGGGCACCGCACCCAAACTGACAGACCACGCACGCAACCTGGGCTTCATCCTGGACTCCTCCCTCTCCATGACCAGACAAGTCAACGCCGTCTCCGCGTCCTGTTTCAACATCCTGCGCATGCTACGGATGATCTTCCGGTGGATCCCCACCGAGACCAGGAAGACGGTCACCCAGGCCCTCGTCACCAGCTGACTGGACTACGGCAACGCCCTCTACGCCGGAACCACCGCCAAGCTCCAGAAGAGACTCCAGCGGATCCAGAACGCCTCAGCCAGACTCATCCTCGACATACCCCGACGCAGCCACATCTCTGGACATCTGAGAGACCTGCACTGGCTCCCCGTCAACAAGAGAATCACCTTCCGTCTCCTCACCCACGCACACAAAGCCCTACACGGCCAAGGCCCGAGCTACCTCAACAACCGCCTCAACTTCTACGCCCCCAAATGCCACCTCCGATTGACCAACCACGCCCTCGCCGCCGTCCCCCGCATCCGAAGAGCGACAACAGGAGGAAGGTCCTTCTCCTACCTGGCCGCCAAGACCTGGAACACCCTCCCTCCCGACCTTCGCCTGACCCAAGACCACCTCTCCTTCAGGAAGAAGCTCAAGACCTGGCTGTTCGAGCAGTAGCGGCACCCCAACCCCCCCCCCCCCCCCCCCCCCCAAGCGCCTTGAGACCCTCCGGGTGAGTAGGGCGCTCTATAAATGCCTTGATTGATTGATTGATACAGTCACTCATTGAGTCTTATGTATACTTATTTATATACAACAACTGACACATACATTGTCTTTTATTTTTCTAGTTCGTTGGACATGTACCATTGAGAAATATATTTTCTCATCACCACACCCATAAAGATATTGACTCACCCAAACAACTGTTAGAACATATAGTTTTAACGTCATATATCTACTGAATCAACTATTCACACATCTTTGGGCAGTCACACACCCCTCACCGAACCACACACACATTCACTCTCCCATACAAATACTCAGTTAACTAATCAGTAACTAATATAGACTTTCACAAAGCTAGTAACCAACTGGAGAACCTGTTTACACAACAACTGCCAAAGTGATACAGATATTCACACAGTTTAGTCACTATCCACTATATTTAGTGAGACACTATAAATTGGTCAAGTAAACAGTCAATTACACTGCTACTAAATCCTCCAGCCAAATATTTATTTTTATATATCCACTCATTCTTCAATGCAAATTGCTATATATATAATGCATATTTAAATAACGAAGCAAACCACATTCACTGGATGATGTCATCAGTGATGTCATCAGTGATGTCATTTGAGATGTCATCAGTGATGTCACTGACCATGTCATGAATAATGTAATATGTGACATCATCAGCAGTAGATTGCGGGCGCGCGAAATATAGTTAATACAACAAACTATATAGGAGCAATTTGAATGGTTTTGTATGAGTGAATTGTCCACCTAACTTTTACACCCCTAAAACTTATAGTTTTTTGAGTGAATTTCAAAGGTTTTTAAAATGCTAAGTCCTAACTATATAAGGTCTGAAACCTATGGTTTTTTCAGTGAATTTCAATGGTTTTTTAAATGCTAATTCCTAACTATATAAGGCCTGAAACCTATGTTTTTTTCAGTGAATATATGTATATATGTACATTCTCTCCCCCACAGAAATTGCCAAATGCATTTCGGGCTCCCGCCCTTGTTCACTGGCTGTTCACAAGAAAATCAGAAGCTGTGTGGACTAAAATATCGTTACACCCCGCCCATGTGGGACTTCTTGTCTCAATGCTTTCTGTGTGGTAGTCCTTTCAAACCCCAAAGTTGGTGCCTCTGAATATTCTAGCAAAACACAGTGTTCCCCCAGTGGGTTCCTAGGGGGAGACGCACCACAGTACTTGCCAATAGCAATCCTGAAATCCTGGATTCACCAACTCCTAAAGGCACCCAATTCTTCAAGTGCCAAGGTCCGGTTTTTAGGCGGCAGGGTGTTTCCGCGACGAGGCACGCCGCAATTATATCCAAACACAGAAAGGTTGCCCTTAAGGAAACGCCGACACAGTTGGTAAGTAGCTCCGTGATTTATTTCAGGCAGCAGGCACAGCGTACATTCTCTCCCCCACAGAAATTGCCAAATGCATTTCGGGCTCCCGCCCTTGTTCACTGGCTGTTCATGAGAAAATCAGCAGCTGTGTGGACTAAAATATCGTTACACCCCGCCCATGTGGGACTTCTTGTCTCAATGCTTTCTGGGTGTGGTAGTCCTTTCAAACCCCAAAGTTGGTGCGGCTGAATATTTTTGCAAAACACAGTGTTCCCCCAGTGGGTTCCTAGGGGGAGACGCAGCACAGTACTTGCCAATAGCAATCCTGAAATCCTGGATTCACCAACTCCTAAAGGCACCCGATTCTTCAAGTGCCAAGGTCCGTTTTTTAGGCGGCAGGGCGTTTCCGCGACGAGGCACGCTGCAATTATATCCAAACACAGAAAGGTTGCCCTTAAGGAAACGCCGACACAGTTGGTAAGTAGCTCCGTGATTTATTTCAGGCAGCAGGCACAGCGTACATTCTCTCCCCCACAGAAATTGCCAAATGCATTTCGGGCTCCCGCCCTTGTTCACTGGCTGTTCACAAGAAAATCAGCAGCTGTGTGGACTAAAATATCATTACACCCCGCCCATGTGGGACTTCTTGTCTCAATGCTTTCTGGGTGTGGTAGTCCTTTCAAACCCCAAAGTTGGTGCCTCTGAATATTCGAGCAAAACACAGTGTTCCCCCAGTGGGTTCCTAAGGGGAGACGCACCACAGTACTTGCCAATAGCAATCCTGAAATCCTGGATTCACCAACTCCTAAAGGCACCCGATTCTTCAAGTGCCAAGGTCCGTTTTTTAGGCGGCAGGGCGTTTCCGTGACGAGGCACGCCTCAATTATATCCAAACACAGAAAGGTTGCCCTTAAGGAAACGCCGACACAGTTGGTAAGTAGCTCCGTGATTTATTTCAGGCAGCAGGCACAGCGTACATTCTCTCCCCCACAGAAATTGCCAAATGCATTTCGGGCTCCCGCCCTTGTTCACTGGCTGTTCACGAGACAATCAGCAGCTGTGTGGACTAAAATATCGTTACACCCCGCCCATGTGGGACTTCTTGTCTCAATGCTTTCTGGGTGTGCTAGTCCTTTCAAACGGAAACCCCAAAGTTGGTGTCGCTGAATATTCGAGCAAAACACAGTGTTCCCCCAGTGAGTTCCTAGGGGGAGACGCACCACAGTACTTGCCAATAGCAATCCTGAAATCCTGGATTCACCAACTCCTAAAGCACCCGATTCTTCAAGTGCCAAGGTCCGTTTTTTAGGCGGCAGGGCGTTTCCGCGACGAGGCACGCCGCAATTATATCCAAACACAGAAAGGTTGCCCTTAAGGAAACGCCGACACAGTTGGTAAGTGTATAATTGCGGCGTGCCTCGTCGCGGAAACGCCCTGCCGTTATCCTTGCAATTTAGCAGCCTAGCCACACTAGATCGGTGGGATCACCACTATCTACTGACTACTATGGCTTTTGCATGGAGTATGGAATCCCCCTGTTTTAGATTGCCTGTGACACCATAGTAGGACTAGGTGTACCCATTATTAAAACAATGTTTATTTCATTGCACACACTTTTCTTACCCTCATTGGACCCTCCCCACACACCCTCATGCACCATCCGGCTGTCCTGAAAAGATCTCCGAGAAAGTGACCCTTCGGGGGACCCGTAGGGAATTGCAGCTCCGGCCCTACGAGGAGCAACAGCCCGATGATGAAGCATGACACCCTTCGGGGTGTGTGAGGGCATTAAAGGACAAAGAATGGTCTTCTCTCCCTTACCTCAGGGTCCTCTATACCTAGAATTTCTTCTCCTCTCCCCTTTCTTTCATTTTTTCAAATTTTATTACATGGGTGACTTTTTGCGACCTTATGCATGGGTGACTTTTTGCACCCTGCTATAGGAACAGTGTCCTCTTGTTGTTTGAATGAGTATTAGGAGCATGGACACTGGACCTTTATTAGCTCCTAGGTCCCCCCCTCTTCTTTTGTTGATATAGGAATGTCGACTGCCCCTCTTGCTTTACCAGGAGGCTCTGGCTGGGTGCCCTGGGCACATGACGACTTAGCCCTCACCTTAAAACGTCTCTGCTTCCCTGTCACCTTTCTCCTAACGATTTTAACATCTGATCCAGTCCCTTATGTGTACGTCGTCCTCAGAAAGAAACACCTTTTATGTTTATTAGTTGAGAAATTGTTCCTTATTATCAAAAATCTAGCTTTGCTTGAACGACCTTATTTTGCTAAAGGCAAGTGCATATCGAGCACTCGCGCAATTTTCTCGAACCACGGTAAAATGTATCTGCTCTTTTCTCAAAAATAGAAGTCAGCTTGTTTGCCATTTCTTCGAAATATTGTTAAACTAACTATCTTTCTTCCATCGGAAAACAATTTTTCGGACCACAGGCTCCAAAATAAGAGCCTGCTGTCCTACTGTACATGACGTCATGTTCTGTTTCTGGTGGAAGACCAAACAACCGTAATGACAGCGTAAGTAAAGCATTGGGATGACATGTTTCCATACTCTGCAGTGAAAAAAACACCCCCGAGGTGATACGAGTTCTTTCTGAGCTATTACTCCACTTCTATGTGTGACCATGGAGTGAATGAAGAAGGTTTCAGGGGGACTGTGAACTCATTATAGTGTGATATTAAATTCAGTTTATCCTTAGTGGTGAATTTTTATTGTGTTAAAATCCGAAATACATAA